>NC_087209.1:29176857-29229357 GCF_015104395.2 Macrobrachium nipponense | reverse complement strand
TCCGTCGGCACACTCTTAAAAACTACTGAGGCTAGAGGGCTACAAATTGGTATTTTGATCATCCATCCTCCAATCATCAATCATACCAAATGGCAGCTTTCTAGCTTATGTGGTTTTTATTTTTATTAAAGATTAAAATTAGCTATGATCGTGCATCTGGTGACGCTACGGGATACACAACCACCGGGCCGCGGCTGAAAAGTTTCACGGACCAAGATAAAATTTATTTTCGGTGGCCTTGATTATACACTGTATAGAAAAGTGGATAGCGGCGAAGAAACTCCGGCGCATCTCCCTACTTATTTTATGTTATCACCGTTTCATTTACTCTTGTAAGAATCATCAACTCCTCCTCCTCCTCCTCCTTCTCTCTTTCACCGGTCAGTACAGCTTCTCTTCACAGTTCCCACAATGACATTAGCATCTGCGAACAATACCCGCTCTAGTTTTACATTCACAACCTGTTTTAAGCTCATTCCACAATCACAAAAATTTTTAAATTGAGCTTATGTCCGATTTTCTTTATGCGACTCCTGTCATTATTCTATCTACAATATATTAAAACATCCACGAACAACAATCCCCGAGTTTTCGACCGCTCTGAGTCATATTCGAATAAAAGGTTCACTTACATTATAAATTCTTCAAAACAACTTTCAACTATTATAACCGACTAAACCAAGCATCCGCAAATCAAATACCTTTAAATCTTATTATTAAGTTTTAATAATATTCTTTACATATATATATATATATATATATATATATATATATATATATATATATTATTACACACACACACACACACACACAATATATATATATATATATATATATATATATATATAATATATATACATATCCATTAAGAGCTAGGTAGTAATGGCATCAAACAAGCGACTAAAAAAGGCACACATCTAACTTCTTTAAAAATTCATATGCTAAATAATAAATGGCAAATAACGATAACAAATTTATTAGGTATAGCAGTAACTCCAAATCCCATACATAGTGGATAAGTTACACGCTTCTAGTTTGCAATGTGCAATGGTGATTTTCACAACTCCATAAAAGGAAATTATAAAAGAAAACAAAGAAATTAAAATGGAATAAAAACGAGCTACGGGCAACGCAAACAGCCAAAATGTTTCTTTACAAAGTAATGCCCAAATCGGTGTGACAACGTTAGCAAATAAAAACAAATATACCGAGAGCAAAATTCCAAAGCCTATTACCGAATGATCCTCAGGCCGGCTCCCCCTCCCATGGACGAGGAGGGCGGGGAGGGGAGGGGAGGGGAGAGGAGAGGATAAAGTCGGACATAGGAGTTACATGAAAATGTGGCATCAAGTTCAAACCCAAATGAACAATGGACAAATGCACATGCAAATGAGCGATTTGACAAATATGCCTTTTGTAAACGCCGCAGCATATTGCTTTAAATACGCGGGAATCGCGAAGACAAAGAGAGGCAATAAACAAAAATAGCAGTCCTGACGTACGCACCAGAATGCATGCAGTAAATGAAAAAGAATGAAAGGGATTTTTCCACCATTACTATGTTTCAACAATTCTTATTTTATTTTTAAAGACGAGTATAATTTGATTCTCTTGCGTACAATAATAACTGATCTACAAAGTTTTTTTTATACATATGCATATAGATTATATGTATCCATATAGATTACAGTATAAAAACTCATAAACCATAAAGACAACATATGTACATTTTCATGAAGCATTCTTATAAAAACTAATAAAAAATACAAACAATATAGATTTCGATATACATTTTGATAAAGCGTTCTTATGAAAACCCACAAAACACAAAGAGACAAAATAGCTTTCGATATTACAATTCGATAAAGCACAAGGACAACACAGTTTTCGATGAAGCATTGCATACAAAACCTACTCTCCAAAGGGAGAAAATGTGATCATGACGACTGGGATGTGTACACCATTACAAACAAAACTACTGTATGGAGAAAGAATTAAATATTCAAGTATTCGAATATCCTTCAAGCCCAAACGGTAGCCAAGAAGGGTGATACAACAAGATCTGACATTTACAGCCGCAGCATTGCGCGTCAGATATCATCAGGTCATTCTACCTAAAAAGAGTAACGCTATCGTTTCGATCTTTCTTAAAGGTACAGGGCTGAATATCTGAGGAACCCGAGGATTACGCTTTTAGCGACGGAAATACTAGGCATCCAAATGCCAACGTACTCGTATCTATCTACATGACTGAAATATTAACTATAATCAGTTTATTATACATTCAGAATACTTTTTGTCTTACGAATCTTATCCTGTGAATCGCAAAGACAGTTTCTCCTTCCTTATTACTGCAAAGTCAGTCAACAAGGCAGACAATTATCACAATATTCTACAGCAGCAGGATAAGCTAATCTTACAATTCCATAAGCTTAGTTTGCCTGATACCAAAGCACGAGAACAATTACCATGAAGTTATTGTCAACTCCATGATTTATTTACCATTCGCAAAAGAAAAATTTACAACGAATTCATGATAAACTCCAGGCATAGGAACATTAGTCATACGGTTTCCACTCTTTGTAATTTAACAAAAAAGTAGTTTGTTTGTAAGGTGTTTTTACGTTGCATGGAACCAGTGGTTATTCAGCAACGGGACCAACTGCTTTACGTGACTTACGAGAATCGAACTAGCGGCCACCGAGGTGGTACGCCAACATCATACCGACCCTTTTAGTCGTCCCTCGACCACAGACTTAACTAGACATCTACATAAAATATGGGCACTACAACTTTACAATGAGGATCTCATTATAATATGCCGCACTCGATCGGGTTGACTTATCTATGATTTCATTTATCTTCACAATCAACAATAAAAGAAAAAGAAATTCTTGATTGCGAAAGCATCTCATTAAACACCAGCCGAATGGCATTTCCTCCCAAGACTGAATCAGTCGACGTAGACTGGTGGACTCGGTAAAATCCCCAGTTCGAGTATTCCACGGGATAAAATTAGATGGGTACGGAAAAAGACAGTTAAACAGTGTTAAACGGCCCTGCTTTAACAGAAATAGAACTCATCAACTCAACTAACTTTTAAAACACACGTAAAATATCGATTACAATACTGAGAATATTGGTCGTAGGAACCAGCAGAGGCGCGACTACTAAAACCATTTAAAACTGGCGTCGCAACAGCAAAGGTCATCTACAAATATACTAAAATCGTGACGTACACGTTCCAGTTCTCGGGTCTGTTTGACCTGCAGAGCACGAATATATACGTACATTATATATATAAAGTTTCCGAGTCAACTCGACCTAACAGGTAACCGGTTTTTAATCAATAACCATTTTGTCGAGCGATAACTTCACTCATATTTTTCCAACTTTTTTTTTTCTTTTATTTATATCGTTCACTGCTCTCGCTATAACTAATTCGTTTTAATTCAATTAACATTTTTATCAGTAACTACAAACTTATAATATATATATATATATGTGTGTGTATATATATATATATATATATGATATATATATATCATATATACATAAATAACACAAACACACATATATGAATGAATATGTTATTTTTAATTGAAACGGATGAAGAAATGCGATGTTTCCTTTGCATTATTTCTAAAAGTGAAAAAAAAGGTAAATTTTTACATATGCAATCTCTTCCCTTAAGGAGAGAGAGAGAGAGAGAGAGAGAGAGAGAGAGAGAGAGAGAGAGAGAGAGTGTGTGTGTGTGTGTGTGTGTGTGTGTGTAGTTAGTGACGAAGATGCTTGCCCAATGACCTTTCTCTTGACCCAGCAGACGTTGGTACCACTTTACAGGTAGGTGGACTGATAGGCGGTAACAGACGCGAGCCAATCAATGCTGCATAGGGCAACAAAGCAACCTTGGCCAATTACAGCTTCAAAACGTAGGGGATGGAGTGTGTGTAAGTATGTATGTAGAATATAAACACAAACTCACGCACACACACACAAGTGCTATATATATATATATATATATATATATATATATATATATATATATATATGACTTATCATTTCATATATTCGCTATAAGCTACAAATGTCCTTTAATATATATATATATATATATATATATATATATATATATATGTTGCGGACGATGCACCCACGAAGCGCTAAGTCTACTCTTCAATCAATTTTCATCTACATTGACGTAAAGTGATCAAATGGTAGCTACTAGAAACTCGTACTGCGACCACCGATATTATCGCCACTGAACGATGCCAAATTCTACTCCTTTGTTACTGTTTTTAATGGCAATCTAGTTTGTACTCTCTTTTTTTTTCTACACACACATACACACACACACACACACACACACACACACACACACACATATATATATATATATATATATATATATATATATATATATACACACACACACACATACCACAAATATCTATGTACATACTTTGATATATATATATATATATATATATATATATATATATATATATATATATATATATATATATTATGTAATTAGAGAATATTACAGTTACACCTTGCCGGACTCAATTACAGCAGTAAATGGAGTGACGCACGAGGGAGGGAACCTGTGGCTAAAAAAGGGTGAAATGCCTCTGATGTGACCAGGTCAGACTTGCAAAGCGGCATAAAAGGGCCTCTGGGGAAGGGCTTGCGGTATGTTAAGGCCTCGGAATTCTTTTAAAGCGAAATTACCTTTGTTCAAAAATAAGGAAAAAATATAGTTTTCTTCAGGAATAAAAAAAAAATGAACGCTTCCAAAAGGAAAAGAGCGCCTTTCACTTCTAGCAATGCAATGATAACATCAACGGCTTCAGGGATTACCATCATTGTTGGTAAACTAGCTGGTCCTATTACAGCCAAGCCTCTAACTAGTATGAGAAAGGCGAGGAAGGAATGAACAGCGACCCAGCGTACTTTTGGAACTGGAATTGCACGCACTGACAAAACAGCACCTCAAATACAAAAACCACGCCCCCGAAACAAGTAAAAACTTCATATAAAAAAATGCTGAAACGAATTTGAATTAATGTGTGGAAACTCGATGTAAATACAAACAAACATTCCAACCGAAGTCACGCAGGGGGGAGGAGGCACTAGGAGGGTGGGTGGGTGGGTGGGAGTACGGGAGGGGTGGGCGGGAGGGTGGATATGCTGTAGGAGAAGAGTACCGTAGCAGCATCAGCAGCAGCAGCAGCAGCAAGCGAGCCCTCGCTACGTGCAGTGGATCAGGAGGCCTCATTGTTATTCGAGGGGGACCAGCAATGCCTGGAAGCTCTCTCCGGCATCACAGGAGGCATCTTAATGATATCTTCGCAGCAACCTCGCTCCCTTTATCATCAATATGTAAGACAAGCGATTGCTTTTATTACAATCACACAGCACCTCCGACGCCACCGATATGACTTACGACTCGGGGGCGAGACTGATTTCAAACGAGATTGCATCGCCAATTACATGCTGATGGAGACGACTGCTGCCCATAATGACCCCCCACCTCCCCCCCGCCCTCCCTAACCCCTCCTCTCTTTTCTTTCTCCCTCTCTCTTTTCCTTACGGTATGTGCTCCTAGAGGGCACTGCGCTTTCCCGTCCATCGGCTTTCGCTGAGGAAAACACATCTAGTCTTTTGTCAATTTGCATTATTCGGGAATTATGGACAGAAGAATGCGTCCCATCTAAAAGACTCGTTCATTTATATATCAATAGTTCTACAATGTGTTGCGCAGTAACTAATGAATGTATAGATTGGGGTTTGAAACGTGTAACTTCGTGTCACGTAGGTTGCAATGACTGAGACTAAACCCTTACATACTCTACATACTTAATTACACACTAATATATATATATATATATATATATATATATATATATATATATTATATATATATACATACACACACACACACACACACATAATTACAGTATTTATATAATCCCAAAAAGAAAACTATCCAAACTAGTACTACTACTAATAATAATAACTTAAACGCGGCATTATGATAAAATAAAACTTCCCCAACACCGCAGAGGCAGGAGGCTGAGGCGAGGAGGGGAAAAACGGTGACCACATCCATGTCACTTCCCACCAGGGAAGTGTTCAATACGAAAACTTCGGCGGGGATCAGGAACTCCGGGCAAAGTCCTATACTTTCAAGAAGGGATTTCTCACACAAGAAAGACCAAGTTATTCACGTACATGAGGAAAAATCTGGAACACGAAGGAAAAAGAGCGCACGCGCAAGCGCGCTCATCCAATCGGATGATATCCACGATATAGTTAGGCAAACAGATTACAATATACGGATATGGACATACAACAAGAAAAAAAAAATATTATCAATCTTTGCTGAAAACCACTGCTGATACTAGACGTTCTACCCGTCAATCAAAATGAAAGGGTTATACTCTGAATTCCGTATGTTGTATATTTCTATTATTTTTATAGAAATACTTACGATGGTGGTCTTTATTCAATTCTATATTATATTCAATATCCCATATCCTGGTTTACTGTACATGACGGCCACTCAACTCAAACCCAACGTATGATAGAAGTTCTTCTGCGATGGTTTTTATTATTAAATGTCAGGGATGGATGCCCATGACGGAATATATTATAAAATAAAGTTAAGGATTTAAAGGACTTTCTTAAACTTGCGTCTGCTATTTACACAGCTGAAAAGTAGAAAACCTGTTGCTAATGAAACGCATATATAACACCACACTTATAAAAATAATTTTTTTTTATGAAATAGGAGCTGCTTATTCAAGTTGTGTATTAGTGACAGAAATGAAAAACTGAAACCAATATACAACAAGATGCGACCCTCCCTAGACGACCTAAAATGTGACCGAGTTCCAAAGTTGCACTTGACAGCACAATACCGCAAGACGAAATGCCTTTATCGAATACAGAATACCACACGCTTATGACAGAGTGAAGCAATGCATACACATCCTCATGTTATGCACAAAGCCTATATACGGAACTGAGCAACACACTGAAGAATTTTAACACTGCATTCACCTACAGCTAAGGCTGTGTCAAATCTGAAAGTGAGAAGTTCGTTGACTTAAAAAAAAAAAATTGTAAAGAGGTTCATACTTGATGAATTTGGTAGTTAATATCGTCTTTGTATCTTTCTTTCACTCGAAGACACCCGGATAAGCAGCCCATTGGTAAATGCCTGTTGCTCGTTGCTGATTTTCCAAGCATCAGACATCGCAAATTCCCACAATTCTCCATCCAATTTTTCTTAATCTTGATAACATATTCAACCTATCAAAATGTCCTGGAGGCCATGGGTGGATTAACAAACAAAAACGTGAAGGTTAACAAATAACCCTAACCCCCCCACCCCCCCTCACATGGGGATGTTCTAGGATAAGGAGGATAGCAACCCTCGATACATTCACCTTGCTAATGCTAAATAAAACAATGAGCCCAGTACCCCAAAAATTCTAAGCTTACTTTTAGCATACATACATACACACACACACACACACACACACACAGAGAGAGAGAGAGATCAATTAAAGAATATTTGCAGTTTGTTAGAAAAAAATTACAGATCATCAAGATCAGCCCCCCCCCCCCCCCCAGAAAAAAAAAAGGGTAGACAAGTCCCTTCTTCTGAATGTGTGCTTTATAATGTATCTAAACTAAGCTTAACAGCCATACAATGACCTATTACTAAAACGTTTGCTGGTAGCAATTAAAGGTAATGTTCTGCGCTGGGATTATACACTATCTGGTATTGTTCGAACATATGATATAATAATATCTATAATAATGAAAATTTATCCAAAGCAACGTTACTTTTAAACATAGAAAAACAATCATGGCAGGTTATCATAATTAAATTCAAGTCAACTTTAAGCGATGCCATTTTAATCAAGGCTCAGGTGTGGCAAACAATTACAATTAAATTTCAAGGATGAGAGAAAAAATAACCACTAGAGAAATTTAGTTTGGTGCAATCAAACACTACACACACGCGCGCGCATACATTCATATATATTATATATATAAAATCTTCATAAACCTACCTTGGTTTAGAACTTCATTGTGACATCACTGGTGGCCCTCGAACTCAACTCTACTGCCTGTTACAATTTTCGGTAATAGTCACGAGGTACTTACACGCCAAGAGCATCTAGAATTCATTGGCGATCACTCGTCCAAGTATTAAACAAAACCAATTGCTCAACTGTTAATGTATCTTAAAAAAAAATCAGCAGCAAAGACATTCTTTCACTACGTAGAGATACGTAAGGCCAAACAAAACGTTAACGCTATTTTGCCGATAGATTTGCTAAAACAAGCAAATACTTTTATTTTTAAGACAGAATTGTGGTCCTGTAATTCATGCGCCCTTATCAGCAGCCTTATTCGATGCAGTTGGTTTTATAGAATACAATTTTTTTTTAACTCCACAAGTAACTTGTAACGCTTTTGTGAAAATATGACAGATCAGTCAACAATCTAGAAACTTTTTTTTTTTTCCCCCACGAAGTGACACACTGGTCTTAGAATATTGAGTATTCTATCCCAGGGGGAACTATAATTCATCACCGTGACGACCTTATCTGCTGCGTTTAAACATGACATCGTCGTATTTCCATTGCAAATAACGACCAAGCACGTGCTGAACAACAAAACTCAATTATCATTCATTTCAACGCATCATAAAGGCTAAGTTAGCTAGCCGGAGAGGACCTCCCCCCCCCCCCCCCCCCCCTCCCTCACTCACTCAAGATCCGAATCTGAGGCGATGCATCTGAGCATTAGTTTCTCCCAGTCACTCGACTGGACAGCCATTCAAGAGCCTTTGAGGACCTACAAAACCCTCCACTCAATATTCGTCTTTGTCCTTACGTTGACCCCGAACCTGCGATTCAATTCACTTTATCTAACGCGCTGCTTACAAAAACATTATCCTCCGGGGCCATCTCGAAACCTACGTGGTTATTTCTAAAATTATGCTCACCTCTTGATCCCGCCAGGGGGGAGGAAATTCAAAAGAAAATCAAGATAAGCAACACTAACGCGTGTCATGCCTGCCTTTGGCTCGGGATGGACGACGCGTAAACATGGGTGGATGTCTCCATAAATAGATAAATTATATGAATAAAACATACATATTTATACGCACATATATGTAAGAGGGCACTCACATACATACGAACACACACAAACGATATATATTATATATATATTATATATATATATATATATTATATATATATAATATATATATATATATTATATATATATACATATATATAATATATATATATATATATATATATATATATATATATATATATATATATATATATATATATATACACATTATATTGTACAGTTAATTCGTTTCAATAAATTCAATATAAAGTCTAGTCCCTTACCTTCTTCTTAGGCGGATAAGGATGTAACATTGACTTCTTTTGCATGGCGACAGTTCACGAATTGCAATCCGAAGTCTCCTTCTCAGTAAGGAGTTTAACAAGGTTATATTTCAGCGAGTAACAAATTCGAGTCCTTCGAGACGAATTAGGAAAACAGAAGATGGGGCTTCAGAGATAGAGACACTGCCAAGTAAGTTGATTTTTTTTTTTTTTTCACAAATTATTTATTTTCTCAACTTCTCGAATGCACTAGTTTTACTCCACATAAGCAGTCACTTTACTGATCAAACTAAAACGTTCTGTAACTGTAAATAAAACAGTCAATTAAATTGATCAAATTCACAAAACTACACTAACACACTTATTTAAATGTAGTGAAGAATCTTGTTTTTATATATTAAGCTGGCCTTATGCCAGCACGGGCTCTTGCTCATAGAGCAGCCCGTAAAGTGAAGAATCATACACATTTCCAAAGTTCTGATGCGAGACAACGGTATCCGGACATACAGTAACACATCACGTACAACTCAAGATAGAAAAGGGAGGAAGGAAGACCACGAAAATAGCATTATCATGCGCAATTCACTTCTACATCTTTAATAGTAGACTGCATAAGCATGAGTGTTGGGAGAGAGAAATTAGGAGGCAACATAGCCGCCCCATTACTCCTAAAAGTAAACACCTACTGCATACACAAACCGAATGGGGACGTAATGCTGCGACTGGATTGGTCAGAGTTACTGGAATAAATAGAGATTAAAAGGGTTCTAGCTAGCTTGCTAGTGTGTGTGTGTGTGTGAAGAGAGAGTGTGAGAGAGGAGAAGAGAGAGAGAGAGAGAGAGAGAGAGAGAGAGAGAGAGAGAGAGAGAACTGAACTGATTTGACATTTTCTTCGCTATATTGGCTTCTTGAAAATCAACAATGAGCTGACTATACGAAGAGTATTTGAAAGAACTACTACGCTCCACATGGAAAATGCGCCAAACCACACTCATTCCTCACAACTCGAACACCAACATCGACAAATACTACCTGACACCTGCGCCCTTCCACGCAACTAGATGCACGAGGATCTAGTAAGTGTACAAGACACACGAGAAACGCACATTTGCTAATATGAATGCATCAGGGGATTAAAATTAATAAGGAGGATCAGTAATGCGGTCAAATATAAACTTACACAAATACCTGCATTTAGATACTGATGCCTATTTTCGACAGCGTTGTTACAAATACCAATAATTGTAATACTGGTCTGAGAGGTAGATTTCATAACATACCTGCATTACAACGCAACCGGGTGTATAACTAATTTACTGTTACAAGAATAAGTAGCAATACTGCAGTAGCTTGGACACTTTCGTTTCCCCATTACGGTTCGATTGTGTCGGCAATTCCGAATAAATGGAGAGTATTCACGGCCAAGGCTAAAACGAAGAATAAGAACGAGAAGAGCAATGAAAGCTAACGGCCTACCGTAAGCTACCTAGGATCTAAAACTGAACTCGTGCCGCGTTCAAAACGAAAGCAATTCATTTATTCATTGGCTATTTCTGGAGTAGAGAACACTATTTCGCTTTTTGCTTTTGACTTAAACAAGAGGCGCAGTGGCAAATACAGTTTCTTCAGAACTTCCTTTCCCCCATCATGGTGTTGTTGTGCCTCTGGGTCGAAGTCCCTACTTCGAGTTTTGAACAGGAATAAATAAACTTGAAAATGAAAATAATGTTCATTCTAATGCATTCCCTTTTTAGGTTTAGTCAAGCAATACGAAGTACGGCTGCCCAAATAAAGATTGGTTTTAATAAAGTGATAACATTAAATGAAAATATTTTTTAAGTGTAATTATTTAAATAACATTTCTATATAACGAAATGATTTACCTTATTATATAAAATTTTTATGCAAAAATGATGCAGAAGTGCAATATGAATACTAGGCCACTGAGGGTATGTAGAACATGACACCGGTCCTCTCTTATCATCCCTAGGAAAAAAAATGGCTATTAATTATTTTCAGTTAATTTAAACCGATGAAGCTGAATGGACAATACACGGTTCGAATGTAACCGGACTTTATTCCACCTTCCAACCGTCCATTTTGCGAGCGACGGTCAATTTCTACATACTGTATAATGTGTGTTTTTCAAGGTGTCACCCGCAGGCGCTTCGAGCAATGCCGAGTGTTGGTTCTGAAAACACTTAATATCCGCAGAGAAAGTCCGAGGTATGGTTATGCTCTGAATACAAATGATATCCTTTACAGCGATGAGGTCGTGAATAAACACACTCGGTATCAGGGAGAGAGCATTCAGCGATAAGGGAGACAAGAAGAAGAAGAAGAAGAGGAAGAAGAAAACTCTCGCCATGCTACCTCATTCACCGGGAGCTTATCGCTCCCAACGCACAAAAGTAAAGAAGGCGATTGATGTGCTATTTAGTCACAGTGAGAACTAAATTAAGGTTTAGTGTTGTGAGCGGAATAAGTAGGTACGGGTCTTCTTCTATATATTTATTTTGGAATGGATCGAGATTGGGTGTGTTCCCTCGTACACGAACATAAAAAATTTTACGCAGTACGTGATAACGCTCACAGACTAAAATTATGTCAGCGCCCACGTCGAAATCTCGAAATCCGTGCGAGCGCGTACACACACACACACACACATATATATTATTTAATTAAACCTTTTCTCTTTTTCGAGGATGGAGAATGTGAAAATCTAACACAAATCACTACATAATTCAATTTCAAGTCGAGGATGAAGCCCTTGGGTGTTAAAACTTCCACATCATTAACTACTTTACACACACACACACACACACAAAATATATATAAATATACGTATATATATATATATATGTATATATATATATATATATATATATATATATATATATAATATATACACACCACATAAATACATGTAAATAAATAAGTACACCAAAACCTATTCGTGGTTTCTAAAAATTTACTTAATAGATTGAAAGACCATAAATTGCTATGTTTTAAATTACATGACTCGGAAAATGTATTTCAAACGACCGCTTTATAACGGACGGTGAATTACACATATGTGTTTAACATTAACAGGCCAACACCATGCAACACGAACACGACATCTTATCAACCACTTTAAAAAAAAGTTCGTCTCACTATCTTGAATGAAATCTGTGCAGCAGAGTCATCTACGAAAACTTCGCGTGTTTCAGTAACACACGATGTCCCTCACTCGACTGGGAATTTCACATTAACTGGAAATTTGTCAATGGGAAACAACGGGGCAGAGTATCACATGACGAAGCTTTTGCGTAACTAACAAACTCAAACAGCAAAGACAGACTGCACTGGTGCTAAAGTATGTCACAAAAAAAAAAAAAAAGCTAAAAATGAATCTCATATTACAAAACTTCACGTATTACAGTACACGTCACGAATTCTAACACATACTATACAAAATTAATATGGCGAACCCTCAAATGATCATCAAAAGTTAAACGACGACCACTTCTACACTATTACACTGATATTTCATTAACTCGATCCACTTCATAAGTTTTTCAAACGGTTTCGTCACTGAACGTTTGATCAAACAATCCCTTTTTGAAGGTTTTATATCCAGAGGTTGGACGAGAATTTAACAACGCGACAATCGCATGAAGCACTTTCAAAACTTCCTTTCAACTTATCCCTCACTCTTTCCTTCTCTACCTATCACTCTCTTTCTCTCTCTCTCTCTCTCTCTCTCTCCCGATAGTACTATGGTTGGACTTATTCTGCAAGAACGCGCGAACCATGTGGAGACAGTTCTCTGGACAGGTGTCGATCGCCACCGAATCTGATGCAGGTGTTAAAAGGCTGCACAGATGAACATGCCCATAACTATACCATCCGCGCATCTGTAATTTTCACCTGGACATCAATGAACGCCTCTAAAACGCCAAGTTGCAAAGCAAAGCAACTGAAAATAATCCATAGCGACATCGAGAATTTATATCCAATAAGCAGGGAGTAGTTGTGGAAGAATCATTTACGCAGAAACAAATTACGCACTACACTACATGATACGATTCCAACTTGTAACTGATCTCGTTCCCTTCTACGCTCCAAACATCTCATCGAAACCAATCATATCAAATAATAAAACACCGATTGAAATCCTGATATACTCTATGTTACTAATACCTACCGAATTCTATAGATTGTATGTCAGTCTAACAAGATTCTAACTAAAAAAAGTAAATATATATATATATATACTATATATATATAGATATATTATATAATATAACACACATATATATATATATATATATATATATATATATATATATATATAATAGTTCTAAGAAAATTGAACGGCTAAATCATTCACAATTATATATAGCCTATATATAAAATTCTCCTTGTAATGACATCGTTCTAAGTACTTAGTAAAAAAATACTTACAGGGTATAGAGATCTTCAAATGAACACTATTTTTTTTTTTCTTTTTTAATTCAATACATGATCAATATTACTCGCTGAATAATCCCAGTGCAAAGTGTGGTGCACGTCGCTTTCTGTACGGTATTTCTTCATAGCTGTTAACTTGCATTTTTTTTTTTTTTTTGTCTTCCCTAATCAAGCACATTCCGACTCAGAAACGGGTCAAATGTGAACACATCGCTGAGAGAAAAAAAGAAAACGAAAAACATTTTGAAAAGTCACTCTCAATTACGCCAAAAACCGTGATCACCTCACTCCATGCCCAGAGAGGCTTTCAAAGAATTTCATGTAATGCGATTTAACACGGTGTCTAACTGCACTGTATTTACGGGTGTGGATGTAATAGATTATGCAAATAACTATATGAAAAAAGATACATATATGAACACACGCGCATACATACATACACTTTTATATATATATACACACACACACACACCACACACACACACACACATATATATATATATATATATAATGTGAGTATGCGCGTATACATCTATATACATATGTATGTATATTTATGTATATAAAAATACATCCATACAAGTACACGCATATATTGTATATGTATATATATATATAATATATATTATATATATCTCTCTCTCTCAAGAAAAACTTCCAAACCTCTACAATAAAAAAGTACCTGAAAGGCCGCAGCGTGAACGCTTATACATAATTGCATGAGGAGAGTTTTGCTTTCCAGCCATTACGCCTCAGTGAGCATCGTGTAGAGGCATTTATTAGAATAGGTCAAGCGGTTTCTCCAGCCCCACGGACACCCCCTCCCCCCTCAACAACCCCAAGCTCGCAGCAGCCCTTTAAATCACCGTCCACCAATCCTTTCGGCCACGCTAAGGAAACGGTGGTCCTCCTCCTGGTCCTCCTACTCCTCCTCCTCCTTGACGCAATGCCCGAAGCGCGTGACCTTCCTTCCTTCCTTCATTCCTTCCCCCGAACTCTCCCTTTCAACATCTCTCACACATCGTCGGATTCCGTCGCTGGACGAAGCGGTGGGTATCGCTATCTAATAAGAGAAAGGAACAACAACCAGTCTTTATAATACTGATAGATGCCGGGTCTCGCTTCACTGGCTGACTTCAGTATGAAACGAAATACAAAGGCGAAGATTATTATTATTTATATCTTCATAGACAGGCAATACAATTGGTCGTGGAAGCCGACAAAGAGGACTAAACTGCTTAATTTTAACACTAAAATTCCTTATTCTTTATCTATAAAAGAACAAAATCACTTTTCAGTACAAAAGCACATGTATTTCTTAAATTCAACGCTCCCCAGCCTACAATGAATATGAAAAACTTGCATAAAACATTTAAAAGTCACGACTGTAATACAAAATGAAAAAAAAAAAATAGTGAAACCTATCATCATTCCTTCCTACAAAAAATTAAAACTGTATTTCTTCATTATAAAATAAAAAGAAAATCTTTCAATAAATATTCTGCAGTATAAAATGAAAACAGTATATAAGTAACGGGGGTTATCTGGCATCGTGACTGCACGGTTCAAGAATGGAAAAACTAAAAGCAATATAAATCTTTATAAATAAATAATTTTTCTGTATTACGTAATAGAAAAGAATTATTTTAAAAAGCTTCTATTCTGAATGAAACAAAGGGTAAATACTAGACATAAATACTATATTCGTGAAAAAAAAATCTTTTAAACAATTGTTAAGCCCTAAACCAAAAAATAAACAGATAGCATATGAGAACCAAAAAAAAGGTTCTCCATGTCCAAATGAATCAAGGGTAAAATAGATCTACAGATGCAAGGATCTAAGGACCTACAAAAAAAATAATAATAATAATAATAAAAAATAATTGACAAACGATCTAAAGATAAATGACCGACAAAAAGGGACCTTAAGAAACAAGGGCCTGATAGTCGATTTCCAAAAAGGAGCCAAAAAATGATTTCATGATAAAGGATCTAAGAAGGATGTTAGGAGACAGGGATGTCAAGAGCCAGGGACCTAAATAAAGATTTAAAGAGAAAAGGAACTAGAAAGGATCTTAGGATGTAAGACTTAAAAATTATTTGGGAGAGACAATGACCTAAAAACAAGACTTTACATAATGACAATAGACTTGAAAAAGGTTCTTAATATATAGAGACCAACAGAGGATCTTAATAGATATGAACTCGATAAGGATCTTGAACTACAGGCCCTAAAAAGGAACTTGAGATTTAGACCCAGAAGAATCTAAAGGGCGATCTTAAAAGATCTAAAGGGGGATGATCTTAAAAGACGGAACAAAAAGATACTTAATAGTACAAGGATCGGGAAAGTATCTTAAAAGAGACTAGGACGTTTAAAAATGATCTCATTAAACAAGGACCTATAAAACCATCTTGAGATACAAACACATAAGAGGGTCTCAAGATATAAGAACTAAAAAAAAATAAAAAAAAATAAAAAGAAAGACAATGCTCTATAAGCGAAAGTGATCTGAACAGACTAGACCCTACGAACGATCTATGAACGATCTATGGAGTCCATACCCTTAAAATAAATAATCTCAAGATAAAATCCTAATAAATGGATCTTAATATACATAAACAGGAAACTAAAAGAGGCACTCGTGATGCTATGACCTAAACAATGATCTCAAGATACAAAGACCTTGAGAAGGATCCCAGAATAAAGGACCTAAAGGATGATCTCAAGATACAGGGACCTGAAGAAGGACCAAGGTAACAAAGACCTGTAATGAAGAGGACAACAGGGCGGACTACCACATAACATGATTCAGTCCAGGTCCGAAGACAACAAGACAAGGACATATAGTCAGGAAAAGAAGTGCTTGACGCCGAAACTGTGACTGATTGTAAACTGCCTTGAGTGATATATGGCACGGTCACCGACTCCGATAACCCCTACAGAAGTGTATGTTCGCAAAAAGTAATGCAGAACATTTTCTCTAACCTCGAACATAATAAAGGAGCGTGCTCACTTACAAAAGTACTTTCCTTTTCGTCAGATAAAAAAAAAATGTACATGACAGAAGACACTGGAGAGAACTAACTAATTTGACGTTTGGCCCCGCTAAAAGACTGACTGAACTATTTGGCATCCCAAATATTGTACCAGTGTAATGAATGACGAAAAAAAAAAAAAAAAAAAAAAATTTCCCTGTCAAAAGTCATTCTGTCACTTCTCTAAGGTAATGAGTTTTTTTTAGTATTAAGCTGGCCTTATGCCAGCACAGGCTCTTGCTCATAGAGCATATTTCCCGGTCTTAACATTTCACTTGTATCTCTGGAGAGAGAGAGAGAGAGAGAGAGAGAGAGAGAGAGAGAGAGAGAGAGAGAGAGAGAGAGAGAGGAAGGATCGGTCCAGGAGAGGTACTCCTGGATTTTATCTTTTTTTATACCAAGGGAAACATGAAGCAACTAACCAGAATTACATCCCCTACCAGCTTAAAACCTGTTATATTAAGGATACTTTCTGTTTTCTTAGGTTCAGTTATTCTGACTTCTCTGCAAAAATATGGGAGAAAATATGGGACAGAACATGACGAAGAGAAAGGAAAAAATGACAAAAACTTATTATTAACAATGAAAAACATTATATAATCGAACAATAAAGAACTACTGTCCCATCAGACCCACGATGCAAAATGCATCAAAAGACAAAATCCTTTTTCTTGTGATGATCAAGTACTTTAAAAAAGGTGACTCTACTAGTATTGGATATGTTAAAATTTTGTAACTGTAACTTGTGAATAAAACATCACTTATAACCAGGATGTATTGTTTATATGATTAAAAATTCGATCTATTACGGAGCAAAGTATCGTACGCAATAATACACACATTCGCTCACACGCAGCTTTTCCCCGAAACTTCTGTACTCGTACGCAATAGAAATGTGTGAAGAAATTCTGAAATACGAAAAATAAGTGGTATTTTTCCCCCCCAAGAAAAAGAACTTGGTTCGCATCCACGCGTTCATGAAAAATTTCTTTGCATAAAAATGCAAGAGAGAAGCAATGTGAATATTCATTACTGATGGCAATTTATTTACTTATTTTTATTTGGGGGGGCGGGGGGGAGTTATAATAAAGTTATCTCTTAACTGTTGGCCTGGATAAGGATTTTTTTTATAGCCTGGATAAGGATTTTTTTTATAATTTCCATCAGCTACCATTTTTATTGCGGAAAATTTATTAATAATGCATTCCACATAATATTAAATATTAGATATTTACAAATTCATATTTTAATAATTATCAAATACCTAAATACATGCTTGCATTCGTTAAAGTACTTTGGCCATGCAATTTTAAGCAGACGCATTAAAGGTCAACAATTTTCAATTATGAATCTGCATTGAAGTCCGGAAGCTGTGTTTATTCTTTAAAAAAAAAATAGGCGCTTTTCCCCTTCAATCACAGATAATGAACGCAAGAGCCCTGACCTTCCATTTACGTAGACTAGTAATTACTTAATTGCAAACATTGTAATGACCATGTTTCACTTTTCAAACAATTCATTCTTATTATTACCATTACAATAATGCGCGCGCCTAAGAAGTTCCAATGAAGTTCTATTTCGAATGTATTTAATGAGAAGAGAGAGAGAGAGAGAGAGAGAGAGAGAGAGAGAGAGAGGAGAGAGAGAGACTTGGGATATCTCATAAACGAGTGAACGGATGATACTTCAGCTGATGTACTGATCTGGCAACTTCGAGATTACGAACCTTAGGGAGATAACGGCTCTGAGTTGACTTGTTATCAGGTAAAACCATCTAACCCATTATTAACAGATATTTAGCAGCTTAAATCTATCACAGCTAGCAATAACGTTTGCGATATCCTCCTCACTTTGTTGTACTTAATCAAATAAAATTTTCAAATGGATTAACAGATGTACCACGTAAGATGAAAACACAAAATAACGCGTTGCTATCGCCACATCTTAACAATAACCTTAGCACAAGTATTCTACAAAAGCACAAGTATTCTCTATAGAAGCACACGTATTCTATAAATGAATTAAACAAAGATAAAAACTGCCTGAAAGCAAAAGTTACACCTGGCAATCATCAAGTCTACCTGAAACGACGTTAATTCATTAAGGTTACTAAGCTGCACCACAGCTGATATTACCCTCGAGAGAAATAGAGATAATGGCATCATCTTTGACTGAATATGCCAGTAAGTGACCCAACGTTCCCAAAGGTGGGTTTCCCGGCAAACAAGTGTGTGAACCAGTAATGTCCATTTCTGACGAGGATAGTCGTGAGCAATCTTTATATTGGGGAAAGTTCTCTTACATTCTGATTCCTGAACATTTCCCAGTGATACAAGCTTCCATTTGTTGCGAGAAATGCAACCATAGTGCTGGTTATCGTCATAGACTCCAGACTCCAGGGAAGGCGAAGGATTTCACCGACCTCCTACAAAGCAAGTCTGACGCTTCCTTTTCTGACGTAATTTGCTTTCCCTCAATTCCTTACATTTACCGTACTACATATCCCGTGTCACGCAGCAGTCTGGTCACAAGATCCTTTCTTCATTAATAAAAACATGCGGGCGTCCCAAAACATGAATGAAATCAATCACAGATAAAAGAATAATGTGGTTAATTTACATTCATTTACATGCGTGAGTGGGTGTGAATACACAAACATTATATATACATATATACACACATATGGGAGGCATGTCTGAGGCCTCTGTCCTGCAGTGGACTAGCAACGGGTGATGATGATGATGATATATATATATATATATATATATATATATATATATATATATATATCAAATACTTCTTTCACTCTCCAAATACCACATAAGCACCTGCATGAGGACTTTGTCGGGTTTCTTTGCCGATTACCAGAGACTACTGAACTTAGTTTACGAATTATTGTTCCTACCATCAACTCGCCCTGTGGTACCATGATCTCGACAGTTTGAAACCTTTAGGTGTATCATTCAAAAATATAAACTACTGATCTATTCATCCCTCAGCTTTTTAGCGACATTAATTTTAAAAAATGACAACTATTTTGCCACCAGCCCAAATTAGCCGATAGTTGTTTTAGCAACAATCATATCACTTTAACAAAATGCATCATAATATTCAGTGACATCTCAGCAACGGATGGTGTACACTGAAAATCGACAATATTAGCCTCAATTTTGAAAGTTGGAGATATTTACCCTTAGCTCCGAATAATCACACAGTAGAATGACCTTATAAAATATTCAGAAGAGCCATGCATGAAATATCACAGAGAACAACTTTACTATGTTAATCAAAAGGGGGCAACAAAATCATAAGGTACCTAACAAGCTAACGCCATTCAAAACATGAAACTAATCGGCAACAATTCCAGTTTCATAGACAGATATTTATGTACAATTTCCAATTCTCCCTGGAAAGGAAAAAAAAAAGTGGAAGTGATTTTCATATCTAATAAATCTCCAAGCTAATATAAATATATAAATAACCTTAAAAGGCACGAACAACATCACAACCAATGTCAGAAGGCATCAGCAACAAAAGTTTGTAACAGAGGTATAGTAGTAATGGTTTGAGCGTACCGAGCTATCTGGTGGAACAGGTGTTGGAGCGAGGGAAACATCTGTGCCACCTATCGCACAACACCTGTGACATAAAAAGGACCTCGTTATTCTAAACAAAGATGACCGGGATAACACCTAGCACACAAATACTGCTTTGGCGATTTCCGCAGAAAGAATTACGACCACGACATATTTAGCTACACCTGGGGATACCTTTCTAAAGTAGTATTCCCTTTCAAAAGCCTAAAACCATACGTTTCAAGCACTTACAAAAAAACAAACAATAATAACTGAGAGAGAGAGAGAGAGAGAGAGAGAGAGAGAGAGAGAGAGAGAGAGAGAGAGAGAGAGAGAGAGAAACGCGTAGGCCAGCTACGATTATACTAGCATTACGTTTGCCAATGCTTTCCTGCTTCTTATAGGTACAGAGAGAATATATTTGATGACGTCAGCTATACGGATGTACTTACACTGTCTACAAGTCTATGGTTGATTATTATTATTATTATTATTATTATTATTATTATTATTATTATTATTATTATTATGCAAACTGTTAACCTGATTAAAGACAGAATGCTGCAATTCTAAGGGACCCAGGTGAGAAAGCAGCCAGTATGGAAAAAGAATAACCGGAGAATAAACTATAAAAGATAAATAACAGAAATAAATAGGATAAACCGCAGAGAAAAAAAAATCAATAATGATAGCTGACACATGTGAGGCCGCCCGTTCAAGAGTAAAGCACATATACTTACTTTTGGAGGTTAGCGTTACAGCCGCAAGGGTATATAATCGTCTACGGTGAAAACATACGTTCTACAGGAAGAGCTCTCTCTACAAAAACCGCTCAAAACATAAGCATATAAACACATCGAATAGGTACCGCTAAAATTGAATATATAGAGAGCAACTTCCTCATACACTTAGACACACTACTATCCTTACTTCAACAGCCTCTATATTGATATTCTATGGACTCTAAAAAAAGCACAATGATAATCAAGGGTAATATGCCTCACACTTAGTTACCAGAGTACTGAGGTCCACACAAGACCTCTTACACCCTTAAATATCTTTCCTTACTCAGGCGCCGCCCTAAAGCAATGGGCCCACGCTAGCATATAGGCAGTTTAATCCATAAACGGTTATCATGACTGTCTAAATGCAATTATAGATCTCAAATATGTACGTGAAAAACAGTCAGCGCAACTTCCTATGGCAAAAAAAAAAAAAAAAAAAAAAAAAAAACTTACTCATCATATTGCACCCTCCTCCTTATATCCCCAGAGGGGCTTCCATCAAAAGTGACATGATATCTATCGCAATATTACTTTTGAACGATAACTGGATAAGAGAGAGAGAGAGAGAGAGAGAACAGCAACGTGAGTTATATCATCCATAAATTGAATGGTCTACCTACAAAAAAAATCTAATCGGACACATTCCCATAATGATTTAAAGAAAAAAAAAATCGATGTCAATCCCAATCAGATAATGAACAACCAACATTCACCACAATTTAAATGGCACACACAACTTCAACAAAAACATCGTCACATCCCCAATTCCACGCAGCTTCTATAGAGGAAGGTCGTTACAGGAAGGAAAAATTTTAAAAAGTATACACAAAGGAAACAAGCCAGGCCAGTGTGTATCTGCAGTAGCATTCAGTTATTCAAAATTTCGAAAAATCTTTCCTAAAAACATTCACGCCAGCCATGTGTGAAACGGAGATTTTAGCAAAGCACAAAACTTTATGGAAGAGAACAAAATATAGAATGTAGGCCAAAGGTCAAGCAAGGGCTGGGACCTACGAGGTCATTCAGCGCTGAAACGGAAATTCACAGTCAAAAGGTCTGAAAAGTGTAACAGGAAACCTCGCGGTTGCACTATGAAATTGTTAGGAGAGGGTGGGAAGACAGATGTAAGAAAGAGAAAGGGGTTGTTTCTATGGGCAGAAGGGACGTAGCAAAGAACCTCAAGTCATGCCTACAGTGTAACCGCATGAGGTGAACTGACGGCACTATCCCCTAACGGGGACAAAGCTTGATGAATTCAAACCTTTCTAACAACGAGCAAAGTTCTGTTTCTCCGTCACTTTAGCGGCGGCATAACGATAGCAATAAAAAATTAACATTATGGAGAAACAAACCTATAAACTTCCTCATACTGAAACGACCAAATTTGAATTTAGGCAGGAACTAACCAGTTTCACAAATATTTGAAGAGACTAACTTGTGTCACACTTACTAACAAGCAAAACGAGACGAAGGTGGTATACTAATAACCTAATAGGTAAAAGGGCATGCGAATGAATTAAACATCATGCAGGAAGACGCCGAAAACAGGCATAATCATTAACGTGAAATGGTGGATTGGAACATAAACCTATATAAATATATTAGTTATGCAGCAGTATTTACGTTTCATTTCATAAGTATTTCTTATTAAGCTATTACTTTACTACTTGCGTTCGATCACGGTGACACCTTCCTTCCACTTCTTTCTATAAGAGAATCCAATTTCCAAAACAATAATCTATTCAAGGTCCAATTTCCAGAATAATAATGTATTCAAGGTCACATACATACAGCTCCACGGAGCACGTAAATGGTTCACTCTTACATAAGTAAGCGAAGTGTTTCCCATTTTTTCAAACCCTTTCGCGGATGCACAACCTCTGCACAAGAAGGAGGAAACTTCGAGTCATGCAAGTTTTTCCCATGTGCATTATCCAACTTATCTCTGGGTACAGCACTCGATAACAACTGGGGCTTGACTCTGAGAGCTCTCATGCAATGCCCATGTGCCATTACCCCAGAGGGGTCCTTTCATGTCAGTTAACTTACAGCAAATTCTAGTCCTTCAAAATAACAGGCCTCGACTTCCTCCATTTCCGTTGGATGACCGAACTTTTCTTTTCTGTTTCCGAAGAAATTTGAAGGATCTCTGCCGGATTTGGTCGCTTTTTCTTTACTAAGAGGAATGTATCTTTACGCTCTTAATACACAAGACCGTCTTGAAAACAATGAAAATAAGAATGAAATATTTTTGTCATTCCTTTAACTCATTACCCTTTAAAACCATGGAACTACTCACTATCAAAATATCTTTATCGTATACTTTTCCCCACAATAAATGAGAATTATAAGTTAGGATGTTGTTCAACATAATAAAGGCGAATTGCTATCATTTCAGACGTTCTACTCTAATCATTTACTTTCTTGCTTTCTTTTCGTGAAGGTATCCTCGATCTGTTTTGACTTTTTAGCTCTGCTTGTTGGCCTGGGCATAAGAAGTTGAACCGAAGCAGCGCAAGAACAGCCCATTTTCTGCGAGAGAGAGAGAGAGAGAGAGAGAGAGAGAATGGGCACTTCAAATAGAGCATGATGATGATGTGGTGGAGGGGGCTCCCAATGATTTCATTCACCGCTACCAATTGCTTCACGACCCGTAACATTCTGAGAGAGAGAGAGAGAGAGAGAGAGAGAGAGAGAGAGAGAGAGAGAGAGAGAGAGAGAGAGAGAATTAATCTCATTTTCCTTATTTTTTGTGGTATCTTTAAAGGTACTAAATTACATGCTATTTGCTTGGCAAAGTCATTAGCAAGCAGCCAAGGGGAGCGACCGACCGGCTCGTTTCTATTGCCACCAGTCATACGAAAATCTTCACCGTCAGGAGAGAGAGAGAGAGAGAGGAGAGGGGACGCTGAGACGATAGGCACGGTTGGAGGAGAGGAAAGAGGAGGAGAGGAGAGAGAGAGAGAGAGAGACCTTAAACATGCATCATGAGAATCTTTATAGATTTTTATATGAGAAAGGTTAACATACCGACTTCAAGTTCTATAGCATCGCGGTTTACATAACAGAGACGATTTCATGGACGCTATTTTCTGGATCATAATCATTACGTATGATTTTGAATTTAGATCCTATTCTTACAAGTAGAAAAATTAAAAGCTTAGGGAAGAGGGCTTTCAAAGTTGAAGACTAAAAAGGAGGAGGAGGAGGAGGAGGAGGAGGAGGAGGAGGAGGAGGAGGAGGACCCAACAACAAATACAAACTGGGTCTTATTGGAAGTCCTGCACCAACGGTGGCTCCGTGTAATGGTCTTGCGGCCTGAGCCAACAGACCGTGAAATTTGAATCGACAAAAAATGTTCATTTGTGAAAGTTTCTGGGTATCCGACGGAATGCATTGTATGCTCACTAAGCCTGACCTTTGGGGGATTCGATTCAGTACGCGTAAAAAATGACATCAAGCTCATAACTAGACTTTTACCCGCTGCCTCCACCCACTCAAACGGTGAAGAAAGAAATCCGGAGCTACAGTGAAATGATCGTAAGTGAAGGTTGGACCGAAAATTGATCCCAATAATCAAGAGAAATAAAAGGTAATAAGCAAGAAAGTAATTAACGGTTGGCAAAATAAGCATTGGAATGTTATATAGCAAATATGAAAACTACAAGATGTAAAAAAAAATGTGTTAAAGATAATAAAACGTTATGAACATTGTCACACACGCAACAGTATGTAAAAAAATTAATACAATAAAACTAGTGAAACTATCAAAAGAATCAACCCCCTTTTGAATATTTATCAAAGCAATCGCATCCAAAATTTCCAAAAATGATAATTCTAGCATTAACTTGACTTAACGAAAATATTTAAGCATCTCCTGCTTGAATGCTGACTGCAAACAAGGCACTGTTCTCGTGTTTGCTGATCACGTAATTAGACGACATAGAAAACAGTAGAGCGTAAATATAATCCTTTGTCAGAGAATTCGCAATACAAGGGGCTGAAAGAGCTGACAAAACATGTCACGTGTCTATACAACGTGAAGTATCCAAAAATGAAATTTGCAATTAAGGTAAGAAACTAAGAAGGCTGCCAAAAGAACTTGGCAACAAAACATCGCTGGATACCAACAGCGAGCGATTTTTTAACGTTTTGTGACTGCAACAAACGCAGGTAAAAATCATTAAATCAATACGTCCTTTAAAACAATATTTGAATCAATACTTCCTTTAAAAGTAAATTCTGAATCAATATTTCCTTCAAAAATCTTTTTAAATTTATACTTCCTTAAAAATAGTTTTGAATAAATACTTCCTTCAAAAATAAAATTCTAAATCAATATTTCCTTTTCAAATTTTTTTCAATTAACACTTCCTGAACCACCTTTGACTCTGGGTAGATGAAATTGCTGTTGTTCCCTAACACCAAATAAAACTGATATTCGTAAGAAGAGCAGCACTGACGAACAAGGAATTTCTTTCCATAATTTCTGTTTTGCTTCGAACAAGGTCTATGAACCTGTCAACTTCAGGTGCTTTATCGAGCCTGAAACCAATACGCAAAACAGAGAAAACGAAAAAGTTTAAGTCATACCACCTAATGAAACATGGCTTCTCCTGTGGAAATAGGTACGAGAAAAAGGAGAGAGAGAGAGAGAGAGAGAGAGAGAGAGAGAGAGAGAGAGAGAGAGAGAGAGAGAGAGAGAGAGAGAGAGAGAGAGAGAGAGAATTCTGGTTTGCAAACATCGGCAACATTTTAAGAGCCTGAAATGGGAGGGAATAAACATTAGAAAAGGAGGCTAACGAATGGATTTGAAATATAAAAAATAAGGAAAAATTTTTGCTTTGTGTTAAAAGACCCTCTAACCAACTTCCAACCAAAATAAAGCAGCATGCCCTGACCAAAAATGAAGTTCTGGGCAACAAAAATGATTTTGATAACTTTCTCTTACCCGCTAAATGTATATAATAACAAATCAAGGTACCTCCTCCTCCTTCACCTTAAGTTTTCACAACTGCATTCTCTCTAGCGGCTCCAGGATTCCTAGATCTAGTACAGCAGGGGTTCTCGACATGAGATGCGGGTAACCCTGGGGTTGCGAAAGGAGTTTCCGACAGGTACCCCGAAGGCTATAACGTCAGCCCGATGAGCGTTCATTCCGAGAAATAAACAATTTTTTTTTTCTTTACGACGGAGGAAGAAACACGCCAACTATTTCTTCTCCTTCTTTTCTGCCCAGCCTCAGTTCTCTAGATATTTTTTTATTGCAAATGTTTCGAGGGAATTAATTCATAAGGACGACCTGGCTTCTCTCTACGAATACTAACTAATCTTACAGTTAATGTCTCGGGAAAAGATGTGAAAACTGATAAAAACTGCAGCTACATACAAGCCAATGCATGTGGTCTCATAGCACATTCCAGAATGATACATATCAAAAGAGAAGTAGAATAGAATAGAATACAGGATTTAGGCCTAGCACTACAAGGTCATTCAGCGGTAAAACGGAAATTGACAGTCAAAAGGTTTGAAAGGTGTAACAGGAGGAAAACCTCGCAGCGCACTAGGAAACAACTATTACTAGATGGTAGAAAGAAAGAACAAAATTGTTGAACGAAGGTACAGTGAAAGGAATGAAAGGTGTTGCAGCTGGGGGCTAAAGAGACGCTGCAAAGAACCTTAGGCATTAATGCTTACAGTGTACCGCGTGAGGTGTACTGATGGCACTACCCACCCTAATCTAAATATTATATGTATAAAAAGCAATACAACTGCTAGGACGGGATAAAACGAGATGTATTTTCTCACTGTTTTTAATTCTGAATTTTTGAACAAGCTAATGAATAAATTTAGTTGACTGACTTCTAGGAAACTACCGATACTGATAATGTTAACCATAGAATGTTCAATGACCGCTTCGATAACACTAAGCCGTTTCTAATGGGAAAATGATATTATCTCCCCGTCACCAAAAATGAGAAGAACAGGAATTCACGATATCCTCGGCCTCTCCCATTTTCACGTTCTTTAACTAAGCTGAATTTAGGCTTGCTAGACTACTTACTAAAATAGCTGATAAATTTCATCATTACTAATACTCACATATCTATGGAGAGTCCGATTCTTCGGTTTTTCATTAATAACAGCAATAAAATGAAACATTTCGAGTGTCAGAACGTCAGTCAATCAATCAAGGCAAACCGAGGAATAATTTGTACTGTTAGCTTCATAAAATCATAAGGACCTTTGGCAACTCAACCACCGAACTCGGAAATGAGGCGATCTGGAATAATTGGTTGCGCGCACAATTATTTTCACAATTATTTTAGAAATCCGACTAATAAAACGCTAATGAAATCCAGGCTCTCAGGCTACCCCTATCCAAGCCTCATTTTCTCATTCCAAACTACTTCTTGCATCACTACAACATTAAAATACTTAGCAGCATTGGAGACTTGACACACTTTTATTTCAAGACGTACTTTGATGTAAAACCAGTCGCTTTCCCATTTACACATTCTAACAAGAGGCACAATCAATCCCTCTATCGTCTACACATGCAAGTCTGTGTGTCTCAGCACTTTTTAATTATTCTCTTCAAAATGACGTTCACATCATCGACCTATTATCATTACTTAAAACTGATGATAAAAATTAGAAAACAAAAACAAAGCAACAGTAAGTGAAACATTAATATGGAACCCTGGTACATAGAGAAAGACTTCGTAAAGAGCACCCAACTAAGAAAGCATTTATTCGATGTCTTTAGCACCTTGACAAATTAAAAATAAAAACCTTACCTTTAACCAGTGCCCATACACTCGAAAAAGAAGTCAACATACCTGCAACAAAAAAAGAAAAATGTTCAGTTGCTAGAACCATGAAAAATATTGATATTTATAAATCTCAATTACAAACGTTCGGCATATAAAACTCTACGCTTTACGCACACTACTTCTCAATCCGTGATATTCGCTGGAACATAATTAAAATGTAAAAGAGCAGCTAGACACCCCAGAGAGGCACCGCGGGAATTCAGAAGGTTGGCGTCTTTGGATGCAAACCGACGATGCCAGCCACAAAAACTGATCAAGATGCAGGACCTTACAAAGCTATAGGCTCCTCTCTCTCTCTCTCTCTCTCTCTCTCTCTCTCTCGTCTCTCTCTCCTCTCTCTCTCTCTCTTCTCTCCTTTTCAATATCCATTTCTAATTATACTGTCGACTTTTCACCAGCCTTTCACGGTCCATGCCTCCCACATGACCCACCCATTTCAAAATGCTCGAGCCATAATTTACGCATACTCAAATATAAATATATATATATATATATATATATATATATATATATATATATATATATATATATACACACATACACACATATCATTAATCTATATTACTACTAATGTATGCAAACGCTTTCTTGCGGCTGGTCAGTAGCCGGATGATGACCTCCGTGAAATTTCACATGACAAATACCCATAAAAATCCTTAAACTTTCGTGAGCAGACATGGCCCTACCAGCCTCCTCCTAGAAGAGGGTCTACAAAATGAAGGGAAACATTTTCTGGATCACACCACCTCCCCAAAAGGAAGAAGGGGCGCAATTATGTGCTTGGATTGTATATGCCAGTGTGTGTATATATGTGTATATATATATGTATATATATATATATATATATATATATATATATATATATATATATATATATATATATATCGAGCTACAATGTCCTTTAATATCTAATTCGCTCTACCTCGGAATTAATATATTTTCATATATGCTTAACCGAAGGGGAATTTTTTTCTCGATAATAGATTTGCCTGGACCAGGGCGCGAACCTATGGATCCTTTCAAACCCAGGAACGTCAGTGAAGCTTTTACCTACTACACCACCGCGAGAGGCCTCTCGCGGTGGTGTAGTAGGTAAAAGCTTCACTGACGTTCCTGGGTTTGAAAGGATCCATAGGTTCGCGCCCTGGTCCAGGCAAATCTATTATCGAGAAAAAATTCCCCTTCGGTTAAGCATATATGAAAATATATTAATTCCGAGGTAGAGCGAATTAGATATTAAAGGACATTGTAGCTCGATATATGTATATGAATCACGGAAATGTGATATGACTTATATATATATATATATATATATATAATATATATATATATATATATATATATATATATATATATCTTATATTTTTAATCAACGCCGTCAAAAGTCAGCATGGCAAAACAGGATATTTAGGAACAACGACAACTTTCTTAAATACAAAAAAAGTGACGAAAGATCCGTGACACAGAAACTGCGTAGACGTTGCAATGTTGGAGAGAAAGAAGTACATCATATACAATGTCTCCCGAGTTAATTCCCTTACTATGAGATGAAAGTAAAGATGCGTGTTGCCTTCGCAATTCAATTCACAGCATATTCAACGAGAGAGAGAGAGAGAGAGAGAGAGAGAGAGAGAGAGAGAGAGAGAGAGAGAGAGAGAGAGAGAGAGAGGAAAATCCCAAGCAACTCTGACAATATCTATTCAAGAAAATTTAATCTTATTCAAAACATACCTGGAACAAACAAAACAAAACAAAATATTCCAAGGAATGAAAATCCGAAGAAAACAAAAATTGAACAAAAACATGAAACCCAAGAAACAAACAAGACGCGCGCACACACACACACACACACACACGCACACGCACACACACTTGGTCTGTCAGCATCCGGCTTTCACTGAAGGTCGCGCAGCAATGCTCCTTTTGGTTCCTGGTGTTGCTTAAGCCGCTGCTGTTGCTGTTGTTGTTTTTGCTGTTTATCCAGAGTGGAAACTAAAATAAACAATGAACTTATTTTTCAATACAAAATTCTTTATGTTTCTGCCATTCGCATCAACGAATATATGTAAAGGGTTTTGTTTTGAGCGGGCTTACTTATAATAATGCATCTAATGTTAATTAAAAGTACTTTATGAATTCTAAACGCATCACTTTCAGCAGCCTAATAACGCTCGCCGCTTTAAAAGTTAACCAGGGCACGCTCCTAAATAAAATTAATAAATAAAGAATAAAATAAATAAATGGAGAAATTGTAAAAAACCGAGAAAATACAGACAAAACGTTATTGCATTCCTAAATAATGGTGGGTTATAGGCATCTAGAAAAAACCGTAGAGAATTCCAAAGAATTTCACACGCAGTAAAACATATACGTCGTGTCTGAAAGCAACAATTACAAGATCTGTTATATATTACATAATATAATATTATATATAATAATATATATATAAATATATATATATATATATTAATTCTCTAATTTTATAATATATATACATACATACATACATAATACAACCATATATTAATATATTATTACTACTATATAATACATCTATATAAATACATACATATATATTATATATCTACTATATATATCATACTATAGATAATATATTATATTTAATTACTCATATATATACGTATAGCACTACATAGCATCACTACATACATACATCATACATATAATATATATATATTTATATATATATATATATAATAACATAATATATATATATATATATATATATATATATATACACACACACACAGGTACGTCACGAGGAAAAAATTAAAAAAACTCTGTATCAAGTACGTTAGTGTACTTAGTTTTTCATTTTCTCCTTGTGGCGAACCTGCAAATCTGATAATCACGCGAAAGTTTTTGTAATTACTGTGTTCGTATATATACTATATAATATATATATATATATAATATATAGATAATATATATATATTATATATATATATTCATATATAATATTAATAGATATCTATATAATATACAGAGAGAGAGAGAGAGAGTTAGTTCTATTAAAGAAGGAGTTAAAATAAAAATAAATTTCATCTGTTAAATAAATATACTTTAAACTGGACTGCATTTCTTCTTTTAAAAGCCTCTAAATTCCCCTGCAATCGTGCTAGGGGCGCTGACATACAAACCAGTTCAGCAGCTTTAAACAGAAAATTAAAAATCTCGTACATGTTACGTGCCTCCTAACCTTTTTAAAGTTTTCGTAAAGTGCCATTCTTTCTTCAATTAATTAAACAAGTCCACCAAAACATAAATACAATTAGATACATTTCCTTTTAAAACTAAAGATAACAAATAAAAAAAGATATATCACATCACGTTCTTTCAGTAATCATGAAGACGACAAAACTGTCATAAGAGCAGCAGCGTTAAAAGTGTCCATTTCTAGATCTACCCTAACGAAAGTAAAAGTGAGATGTCCACATTCTAGAGCCCATAATTGACAAGGAACTTGTCTCATGAAAGCCAATAAACCTTCAGGTATCGCCATCCCCTCCCCTCCCTCCTAGAGAGAGAGAGAGAGAGAGAGAGAGAGAGAGAGAGAGAGAGAGAGAGAGAGAGAGAGAGAGAGACTCCCTCTCTCAAAGTTTAGGAGGTCGAAGGAGAGAGAAAAAATAAATGGGAAAAACTTTGAATCTCGAGTTCACTATATTAACAAAATAAACGTGAGCCAAGATGACGTGTAGGAAAGAGAGAGGGAGTTGGTTACGATCACCAATGCATGATATTTCTCTCTCTCTCTCTCTCTCTCTCTCTCTCTCTCTCTCTCTCTCTCTCTCCTGGCCAACGACTTTCATAGCGGCTTCGCGAGCACAGAATTAATAACAATGAAAAGTGACGTACGCCAACATTATGTGGCAATACAATCAGTGAGTCGGTCGAGCAATGTCTTAACTGTTTGGAGCATCAAAAGCGAATTCCTTAATTGCCGTTGCTATTACCGCATTGTTGTCGATTTCCGTAATATACATAATAGTGCTGCAATTGGCAATGCAATGTCAGCCAACTGCGTTGCCGCTGCCTTGAATACCTCACTCCTGCCAGTGCTTAGCAACTACTGCAACTACCAGTGACATGAAGCGAGGCTTCTCAGTAATTACCTTTTTCCGACACCTGAAGTTTAAAGGAGCCATTACATCTCTCACTACCACTATTACTACCTACTAAACTATTACTACTGCTACTTCATCCCACATATTTCTGCCTCGTGCTTTCTTAACCAGTGCTGATATTTTTATCGACACTTTGAACATTAATATGGTCTCACTCTTTTAAAAAAGGAAAGGATGGGTAACGTATTTTCTATCAGCGAATAAAACGCTAATAAACCCTTATGTGTAAAGTGGCAACGATGCTGTTGCTGCCTCTAACAGACCTCGAGGTTTTGGTCATTGTAGCAATCATTCGTCAGTGAGGTTTCCAAGATCATTTCATTATTCTTTTCTCTACATATGGCTCCTTGGTTCTGTATCGTTTGCCGAGTAGTTTTCCACCTAAACGAAAATGTAATCAGCCTCTCCGAGGAACTGCAAAGAAATCATTTACCAATGTTCTCAGCACCTCAGAAACTGGAGATGTTTATCCTTCCTCTTCCTCATGACCTCTTATTTGCTTCTCTAACTCATTTCATTCTCCATACTTGAATGTCTTAGATGATAGGTCCAACAACCCGGAAAAATTTATTTATTTATTATTTTTAGCATTCCGATGGCTTTAATATAATATTAAATAGAGTCAAAACGATTAAGTATCTGACGCAATTATACACATGACTCTTCCTATTTTCTCAAGTCTGCAGGTCCAATCTAGTAGACGTTTGGTTTAAAAAAAAATATAAATAAATAAATCAATACTATCTGAAACTAAAAGAAAAAAAAAAACGCAGTCTTGAGCTATATCAGAACATTAGTAAAAAGACAAAAAGAGTAGCAAGGTCCCGGAAATTTTTTCGAGGGGGACTCGGTCCAGATGCTAATTCTGAAAGGAAGTACAGAAGAGAGTGGAGCGAACTCATTTCACGTCGAATACGGCTGACTGAGTAAGAGAAAAATCTGTCAAAATTTGAATGATGACCATGATGATCGAGTAGTCTTCTCCTGAAATCAGGTCTGGTTCGACTCCCAAACCTGGGAAAATCTGCTTCCCAAAAGCTGGTTGTTGCAGCATATGAATGGCGTTCTTTTTGAAGCAACTTGCCCAAGCCTATACAAGAGAGAGAGAGAGAGAGAGAGAGAGAGAGAGAGAGAAAGTGCGTGCTTATCCAAAAATTACTAAGACCTACGGTTTTCAAAATGAGCAATAAAATTCAAATCTATGATTAATACCACAGCCGCACACGTACTAAATAAAAAAATCACTGACAAATTTGACCAAATCCCAAAAATATACTAAAAATCCATCCATAAAATAATACTCCCAAATCTTATATCCACTACACTAACATTCCCTCAGTCAAACATCAAGAAGATACCAGAAAAGGAAAGAAAAAAAAAGGAAAGAAAACTCCGTCTTCTTCTATCCCCTGATTCTCCTTTCATCCTTCCGGACGAAAAAGAAAAGAGAGAGGAGAGAGAGAGAGAGAGACATGCACTGTCTTTCTCATACCCCTACCCTTGTCTTGTCCTTTATTATTCAACGTCAAGTCTGCTCTTTGCTGGGCCGTGTGATAATTTCCTAAAAGAGCTGCAGGTTGAGCTGGGGGCCGTCGTTGATCGCCAAACTTTTGTTGTTGCCCAGATAGAGCTTATCTTTTATCATTCATACCTGCCACGGCGAGACGCCATTATGCTAATGGGATTCGGACGGCGTTATAGTTCTTGATGCGGCCCTCGGCGTGTCGTCGTTTCTTTCCTTGATAACGAACATCATCGCCTCTGCCTTTCACTGTCAACGCTACAGCCACTCGCACTATTTATACATCGGCTACCGACGTCAAGTACTACATCGTCTCCGGGGTCTGCATACGCGGGGAATGAGAGGAGGACCTATTTTTTTTTCACGCTCCAAAATTGCTTATCTTAAATACTTCTCTGGCAATACTGTAGAGATTATTAGAAAATATGGTGGATTATTAAATTGATCCATTCCTTATTGTTGCTAGTGCCGGTAATTCCAAATGCAGGGCTCAAGCCATTCTAAGCGTAAGCATTCATATGTCTGAGTATTAAATTACAAACATACTCTTCACATAAAATATTACCGTTACGTTTATGTTGTGTACGAAATTGTGAAAGTAATAAATATGAAGAAAAATTTTCACTATTCAAGAGACACAAATGTATATTGATGATGGGCCATAACTGAAAACCCGAGCGATGTAATGAATATAAGTGGGATAAAAGAATATAGTCATGCTACGAAAAAAATTAAGACCAATATAAGAACAGTTTATTCAACAATAATTTACTGTTCAACAGCCATAAAACGTATAAGGAACCTAAAAAAAATACAAAAACCTTTTTTTACTGTACAATAGACTTAAGGTTGCCATATTTGTGCGCGCGCTCGCTCGCATACAGTGAGGCGTTTCATTTATCACTTTCTTTTACAAATACACTACACACACACACACACACACATATATATATATACACACATATATATATATATATATAATATATATATATATATATATATATATATATATATATATCGCGAATGTGTGCGTAAGTGCGTGTGTATTATCGAGGACTCCACGAAATGGCGGTGGTGTCACTGGGATATTGCCCACATCATTCTTCTTGTGGAGGTTCCGATGACGTGCTTTTGGGGCTTTATGCCCCATTAACCCGTTAGAAGGGTGAGACATGGCAGCCCTAATCTAATAGTCATGCTGCGAAAGGTGTCTACTGCACGGAGGGCTGAACACACGCGAGCCCATCTATACTGACATCAAGGCATTAATTAAAACATTCATTTTGTGATTCGGCATATTAGGCATAAACGAAAATCGTTGTGTGTGTGTGTGTGTGTGTGTGTGTGTGTGTGTGTTTTAGAGAGAGAGAGAGAGAGAGAGAGAGAGAGAGAGAGAGAGAGAGAGAGAGAGAGAGAGAGAGAGGATATTCTTTTTATACATAAAAAATGCATGAAAAATTTCTGCTATGTGCACTGGAATTTTGGCTGGCTTCATCCAAAATAGCTTCTAATCAGCATCATTAAGAATCGAACATCTGCCTATAGCCCACATAGATGTCACTGTCGTCTTTGTTCTTCTTCGAATTAAAATACTAATCGATGAATTTCAACTCGACCTACAAGAAAAATACTTCTGACATATTCCAGTGTGAAACGTAACCTTTGAAAGTTTTAGTTTTACTAAGTTTTGTATCAGATCATATCTTCGTGGCATTAGCTCTTTTGGGGCGCCCGTAAGCTTAAAAGTATTCAATATTTGACAAAAGTAGTATCTGCAATGACTTCCAAATAAATAAAATATACATTGTGTCTATGGTCACCTGGCGTTACATCAGGTATCTAGATATCTTTCAGAATTTAAAAAAGGGTTAATTTCAGACATTTCACAGATAATACATGACCACAACCACACACATATATACACATAATTATAATTTGTATGACCACTATGACTTTTCATTTCCTCGATTTCTTTACTCTTTACGGAAACTTGTTACTGCAAGTTACAACGAGGAAATTCTGAATGAGGTTGACGTCCTATTCCGTCATATAAGTGTCCCGGTTCGAATCCTGCCACGGGGGTTGAAATTTCTTCATTTGATTCTTCATTTAGATCTCCATCTTTGTAGCGACAAAAGTATCCTAAAAAGAGTGTAGATATCGACGAGCTAAGAGGCAAATGCGGTTATTATAAATACATTTATACTTAAAAAAAAGGGGCGCCGAAGAAAGCAATCGAGTTTCCTGTATAGCGCATAATCAAGGCCACCGAAAATAGCTCTACCTTTCGGTGGTCTTGGTGCAATGCTGCATGAGCCGCGGCCCACGAAACTTTAACCAGGGGAAGGTGGTGTCCCATCCTATATCGTTGCCAGAAGCACGATTATGACTAACTTTAACCTTAAATAAAATAAAAACTACTGAGGCTAGAGAGCTGCAAATTGGTATGTAAGATGAATGGAGGCTGGATAATCAACATATCAATTTGCAGCCCTCTAGCCTCTGTAGTTTTTAAGATCCGAGGGCGGACAGGAAAAGTGCGGACATACTGACAAAGCCGTTGCAATAGTTTTCTTTTACAGAAAACTAAAAAGTGACCAGTGACCAGTTGATGCAAAAGTGAACTGTTTTCTAGTTTTCTGCTGAAGCCATATTGTACGTGAGAAAGCCTGCCGCTTAAACAAATTCAAACTACTTATAAAACTACCTATAATAATAACAGCGCTATATGCAGTAATATATACTTTTATTATAAATAAAGCACACTAACATTAATAAAATTGATAATACTTTAACGCGATCGCATCCATCAATTCGACGATCTGTTCTGCATCCAACTTAAAAATCACCGAGAAGAAACGTGAAAAATGTAACCTCTGTAGCAATTTCAAAATGAGTTCATTTAACACCCAATGACAAACAAAAAACGTCCCTTCATCAGCTCGCACGGAGAGGATCTGGGCGACAGACAGTACGGAAGCAACCCAATGCAACTCCAGAGGGACTGAGAACAACTAAAAGTGGCCGTGATCGGCCTCCGGAGGCCCCAAAATGACAGGATCCATAAATAGCCTCGTAATGAGTTGCTCCATAGGTGGTTCGTAAGTTATGTTACACGAGGTAGTAAACAAACGACCGCACTCGATAACTGTCTTCCGCTATAAACTACAACCCGAGCTAAAATGTTACCAACTTTAAGGTACATTAATTTCTGGGCCAATTTAGTAGTTAGCGGAAAGCGCCGTGCAACACTCTACATATCTTTACGGCCAAGCCTTTGCGAATTACGACGGGACTCCTCGAAGGTTCAACGGACAGCCGTGCTCTCGCCAATAAACATGATAAGACAAGGGACACATGACAGCGATTTACGCTCCTTTTTTGCTTTCTCTCGTTTTATTATTTGTATTCTTTTTTTCGAGAACAATGTCTTTATTATCGAAAACATGACGCAACCACTGGTTCGCTAATCCTCGAATGAGTGAGTTCAAGAATGAATTTCAGCTCGACAACTTTTAACGTCCAAATGCCATTTCATACATTCTGATGCAAGTCATCAGTTCACTTTTTCAATCTCCTCCTGGCCTTTCACCTGACCTCTGCGCTTTTTTGTCCAAGGCGTGGCCTGGAGTCGAGCTACAAAGAAATGATGCTCAATATACACTAGCAAATCTTCCCAGTTTAACAAGCCTATCCACAGATTCCTCCTACTACTTGTTAATCATAGTGAATAATGCATACTATTCTACTACTGTTTTTGTATGGAAGCACAGCAATTACACAGTTTACAAGGAAAAAAAAAAGGAACTATGGGATGGGCATATGGTTATGGAGACAGCGCCATGCACTGGAACCAAAAAGGCCTTCCTAACCCGTCACGAAAAATGATTATAATTGAAGTAGGCAGTGTGAAATATGGCGAGTTGATTATTATGAAAAGGCTACAAAGGTGAAGAGAAAATTATATTCAAAAGTAAATCCGATTGTATAATCCAAATATTTATGGCATGGAATGGAATGTAAAACAGAGTTTAGGCCGAAGGCCAAATACTGGAACCTGCGAGGTCAATCAGGGCTGAAAGGGAAATTGAGAGTAGGTAGGTTTGAAAGGAGTAACAGGAGGAAAACCTGTCAGTTGCACCATGAAATATTCGTTAGGAAAGGGTGGATAGCAAGATGGAAGAAATATACTACGAATGGAGGTTGTACAGCAAAAAGAATGAAAAGGGTTGCAGGTAGGGGACGAAGGGACGTTGCAAAGAAGCTTTAGTAATGCCTACGGACCTACAGTGCACCGCATGAGGTGCACTGACGGCACTAACCCCCTACAGGATCCAAATGTTTATGAATAAAAATTCTAGATACCTTAAGACCGAGACGAGGACGCTACTGTCACTCTCATCCCCCCCCCCCTCCCCCCCCCCCCCCCCCCCCAAAAAAAAAAAAAAAAAAAAAAAAAAAAATCAGCCCAAAATTAACTTCGCTCATTAAAATATCTTGGGCAGTGCTAGAATGAGCTCCACCGCCACAATTATATGGCTTATACACACTCCAAGCCACACACACCACTTCCCTCTGAAATAAATGGGTGGGTTAATGCCCAGTTCGAGGTTTTGTTAACAACCACCTCTGTCTGCCTACTCGAGAGGAACGAGGAAGACCCAGACTATACACTACCTTATGAGTCTTAAATTTCTAATTACGAAACAGAGTATATGGCCGTATTGGTCGCTTCAAACCTCGAAGGGAAACCACCTTCATATTTACTACTACAGATTTCCCGGTAATCTTTCCTTGTTAGTCTCTTCACTACACTACCTATCTGGACAGGCATCAGGCAGAATTTGAACCAGAAATAAAAATATATATGTGTGTATGTATATGTATATGTATATATGTATATATATATATATATATATATATATATATATATAATATATATATATATATATATATATATATAAAAATAAAACCTTGTCTTTTAATAAAGAATGAAAACAATCAATTCACCCAACGATTCCAAAGCCTTTTGGCAATATGATAAAATGCATATTAATTTGTCTTCAGACTCGTGTACATAGTCCTCAGCTTGGACTAAGGCATCGTATGCCTCTCTTAATATTTCACTGACGGTTCAGGGAAAGAATAATGCGTAAAAGGCCCAGTAGAATTTCTAAACGTTGCTCTCACTAAAAATATATAACTCTCTCTCTCTCTCCTCTCTCTCTCTCTCTCGTCTCTCAATCTCTCTCTCTCCTCTCTCCCTCCTCTCTCATTTTGTTCTGATTAAACCCAAGGACTATGCGAATTTCTGTCTTACACTCGCCCTAATTAGTAATTGCATTTTCTTTTCTAGACGATAGGAACTTAATAGCAAGAGGAGACAGTATTAGAAATGACAAGAAACGTAGGTACCTAAGGATACATAACTTCTCTGAAAAACATCTTACGATGCTAGATACCAAGGAAGCTGCCCATGAATGAAAAATCAATTAAATGAAGTCGACATGCAAGTCATGCTATACTGAGAGGAGAGAGAGAGAGAGAGAGAGAGAGAGAGAGAGAGAGAGAGAGAGATGACAGTTTCAGTTATGGGCCATTTCCAAATCTATACGAAATTCCGAACTAGAAATACACAACAAAGTTCAACAACCAGACATAGTAAGTATCTTGTTAAATACAAAAAACCCATTATGCAGACGACCAGAAACAACCAAATACCCCTCTGGTTTCAGACTGTAAAAATTGCAATTCCCATAGAATGACCGCAACCAGAACGTTTTACAAGTTCTTCGTGAAATATGAGACTTAGCAGCATTAACATAATGACTCGAAGCGCCACACAGACAAAGAATAGTTTTCAGAGACGGTTGGTTCAGAGACTGCGATGATTTACAAACATGTTATCTGGCGAGACTTCTGTCTTTGTGTATCAAATATCTTCGTTAAAATCTCATAGCTACGTATATCTACAACTATTGCATTTCTATTCTCTCTCTCTCTCTCTCTCTCTCTCTCTCTCTCTCTCTCTCTCTCTCTCTCTCTCTCTCTCTCTTTTGGAATAACATGTTGTACTCTTGAGTCATTTGGCTTTTACGCTTTCTTGTGACCCATTACGGCATGAGAATTTCACGGTAAAAAATAATCTCTAAAACACGAAAAAAGACAAAAAAGTAAAACGAGTAATCTCAGCTTATGTACGAAACTAAACCCCAAGATGTTTAACAATTAAATCTATCAAAGTGACACTAAAATCCTAATGATCAACTTGGGCTTTTCTGATGACGACATATTTGATAAAAAAAAAAGAAAAAAAAAAAAAAAGGCATTAATGACTAGAATCTCAGAGGAAAAAATATCTTACAGGAACTTCTTCAAAGAACTGGTGTGTGAACTTTTCAACAGATACAATCGCGCTATCTGAAAACTAATCAAACTCTGGTTTTGGGAAAATCGTTGCACCAAGACGAAAAAATAAAAAATCACACCAAAAATATATTCACAATTCTTCATATGAGCCAAGCAATTACTCTAGAACAAAGGGGCCGGCGAGTGATGAGGAAGAAACCTGATACCAACTTATGAGAAAAGTTCGAGAGAGAGAGAGAGAGAGAGAGAGAGAGAGAGAGAGAGAGAGAGAGAGAGACGAGGAGAGGAGGGAGGAGGGAGAGAGTTAGAGAGAGCGGGATGAGATGTAATTTAATGTGTATATTTGTTGACCATGCCTAGCACGAAAAAAACTAATAAACATACCCAACAATTAGTCACAAGATGGTTTTCAGATACGGCCAGTCATTGATTTTAACTACAACAAAAGTCTCATTTGATTAAAAATGAAGTTTAACAGCCCAAGTGACCCACATTGGCAGAGAACACAAAATCTGATGTATATTTTCCAGTGGCTACCGACTTAAAAAAAAAAAAACTTGAAAGGGTTTCAATCATACCTTTTGAATTATTTCCAACAGGAAGTAAAACTAGGGATAAAAAAAAAGTACGGATAAAAGGCGTTAGCCTTTCTAAGTTTAAAAGGAGGCAATTCCAGTATTGGGTAAAACACCTAAAAGAAATAAACACCCACATTCATACTGTATTTCTTCATGTTATACGAACCCCACAGACAATCGAAATTGTTTATCATCTGCAATCTTCTTAGGTCAATAGACTACACGTTCATGGCTTTCAATTTCGTTAGCTTCTTTTGTCTCGTTTCCCACAATACTGGCTATGTGACGAGAGAGAGAGAGAGAGAGAGAGAGAGAGAGAGAGAGAGACGTGATGAATATATGTATATGTTTTGCTAGATTATTTACTTGAAATGCTCTTAAGTCTAATTCTTTGACTTCTTCAGAACTCTTAATAAACGCAAGTGGAACTTCACAAGACTAAGGAAAATGTAACACTATTGCGAATATAAGCAATTGATATAAGCAATGTTACAGATATTTTAGTTTGACACATATCAACACAATATACGACTCACGAGTGAGAGGTCACGTTAACCAGTAACTACCGTATAGCTTATCTTCAGAGCAAGCGAAAATGATAGCGTATTTACAAAATGCCTTGATAAGAAAAAAAATATACCAAAGTTTCTTGGAAGAAATCGAATTACTGTGCACCGTATAATCACTGCCACCGAAAATAAATCTATCTTTCGGTGGTATCGGTATAATGCTGTACGAGTCGCGGCCCATGAAACTCTAAACACGGCCAGGTGGCGGCCTTTCGTTGCTGGATGCACGATCATGGCAAACTTTCACCTAAAAAAAAAAAGAAGAAAAAAAAAATACAAAAAAAAAAAAAAAAAAAAAAAAAAAAAAAAAAAAAAAATACTGAGGCTAGAGAGCTGCATTTTGATATGTTTGATGATTGGAGGGTGGATGATCAACATACCAATTTGCAGCCCTCTAGCCCCAGTAGTTTTCAAGATCTGTGGGTGGACAGAAAAACGTGCGAACGGACAGACAGCCGACACAATAGTTTTCTTTTCAGAAAACTCTTAAAAGATATTAATTTTGCCTACAGATGAACGCATCAACCACTAACTGTCCATCAAGACCTCGCTTCAACACACCCAGAAAGCACCGTGTTTTAACGAGGACAGAAGTTCGACAGACACGCACCAGCAAATTTTACTGCATACTTAATCCACTGCAAGAGATAACACCTGCTTCGCAAGCACCCACAACACAACAGGATGTAGCACACGATGTTACTGGCCTATCTTTTTACAATAGATAATTCAGCAAGAAATGCAACTACAAAAACAATTTTATGTCGGTATTCAAATGCAATATAACAATATATACTAGAAATTGAAAATAAATGAAAACAGACAAGACCAAAAGAATATTTCATTAGGTCTTGACATAAATATAAGAAGGATCTTATATACAATAGTCCTGTCAAGAGTGTTCATTAATTTAGGGGGTTAAAAAACCACACAATGCAAGTGAAATGTTGTTCTTTAAATAATTTTTTGGCGGGTAAACAACTATAAAATGCATGTGAACTGATGTTCTTTAAATAATTTTAGGGGAAGCATCATCACAAAGCATGTGATACGTTCTGTTCCTATGAAAGGAAAACAAATACCATTTCATATAAATCCCAGACAAAGCGAATCACAAATGCAGCGTCAAACACGAACACACAAACAAGAACGACCATTTCACGACGCCCATCTGAAGACAAGAAGGCGACACTATAACCCTGACCTCCCATGCTACCATAATCACCACCATCACCATAATCAAACCATCGTTGTTTACATTAAATTAGACGAGAAGGAGGAGAGAGCAAAACTACGAGGACGAAATCGCCTCACAATTCACCGCCTCACCGATGTTCCTGATCTCCTCCAGTGGGCGAAGGAGCATATATTGAAAATGCTGTCGATAGCAACGCAGAAATCCTGGTCTGTTCTAAAGGAGGTCGCCGAGTTATTAACGAGCTCCTATAGTCACCATTCAAGTGAGCATCGCCGCTTTGTCAAAGGGAGAACCGGAAACAAGACCTCATCGTCGTGCAGAATTACCCCTGGCTGCAAAGTTCCCAGAAATCGCTCACATACAAATATCAACAATGAGCGAGCTGGAATGTTCTTAGCGCCGAACGACCTTCGTTTATAATAAGGCACTAGAATGCTTCATAAATAATACTTTACAGGAGGGATTTTTTTTCCATCGAAGAAATCTCCAACTGTTATTTTCACTGAAATTCCTATTCCGTCATTCCGAGGAAAGAACTCGCACGATTAAATTTTTTATACTTAAGTTATATAAACGACTCTTCCTCCTATGTTATAGGCATATGAGAGAGAGAGAGAGAGAGAGAGAGAGAGAGAGAGAGAGAGAGAGAGAGAGAGAGAGAGAGAGACTTATCACAACTTACGAACAGACTTTTACGATATACTATATATATATACACGTGTGCATATATATGCATAATCAGAATGCACGAAAGGATAGGTGAACGAACTCGATGAAAGTGAAGTGTGACGATGAATACGCATGAAAGAAGGTGGAATACGGAGAGATGAATTGTTTAAAGTAGCTTATGAAAATTTGAGAGAGAGGAGAGAGAGAGAGAGAAATAGGAAATACATGTGATAAAAGGATTAGCGTTGGTGAAAGGCCGTATCGGTTTGTGTGCTTTGAGATGGTCTGTTCATGTGGAAGGAAAGTAAGATGTTAGATTGGCGAAAAGAGAATAATTCGGAAGTGAGAGGAAGAGGAGGAGGACTTGGCAAAGGTTTGGATAGGTAGTACAAGAAAGAGGGACTGGAAAGGAAGGGCATCCATATCCAGCAATAGAGAGAGAGAGAGAGAGAGAGAGAGAGAGAGAGAGAGAGAGAGAGAGAGAGAGAGAGAGAGAGAGAGAGATTTTCCGAACAGGGAATCCATCCACAATTCATTAAGTGTTATTGGGAGCCACCCAATGTTAGAGAAAACGCCTTGGCAATTGTATATGTATGCATGCATACATGTATGTATGTATGTATGTATGTATGTATGTATGTATGTGTATGTATATATATATATATATATATATATATATATATATATATATATTATGTTACGAGAAAAATCTGAAGCAAGGCAGAATACCTGAAGCTAATACATCATAGGGAGGGAATATAATCAAGACTCGTACCATCAGGTTCTAATGGGATGAAAAAATGACCATGACACTGCCCGTGCAGAACCAATTTTTAACACCAATTACCCTTGACAGAGATGAAGGTAGCCAATTACAAACCACTGACTAAATTCATCTTAAAATAATCGTGAATTCTTGGGGGTGGGATGCAGCTCTGGAAAGGAAAAGATTCGCTAAACTCTCTTGAGTTTGCGTGTCTTCGCAAGTGAAAGAGTAGATAAGCTTGGAATTATTATTATTATTATTATTTTTTTAAGAGAAATGCCGATGAAGGATGTAACTGCATGACAATTTCTGTATACATTTTGAATTTTATAAAAAGGAGAAAAAGACAAGAGGATGATTAACAGACGACTTGAAAGACGGAAGCTTGTATGATATAAAGAAAATCGAAGTCTGGGAAAATTCCACAGGTTGGTAGGTAAGAAACATGTGGGATCTGGTGACCTGTCTGGTGTTTCGAGCAGGCTGAATTATGTTCAGCCTAGCATGGGAATGGAATAACAGATCAGCAAACAATAAATATCACGGTAAAGGAAACAAGAACACAACAGGAACTTTTGGTCCTTTGTGATTTTAATGAGGTATTTTCTTATTAAACATACTAAATATGCTTGCTTAATGAAGTCATATACAGACTTACTGCAACCATTTTATGTCTGAGTCTCAGTCATGTGACATAACATTAACCTAGAGAGAGAGAGAGAGAGAGAGAGAGAGAGAGAGAGAGAGAGAGAGAGAGAGAGAGAGAGAATCGTTCAATGCACCTCAAGTGTGGGATTAAGTCCGATCAACATAATTTATCTGCGAATGAAAAATCTATTTTATTTATACATACACAAACATATCGAATTTATGTTGAATGACAACAGGTCAGTCAGATTCTGCCCAAAATTGTCCAAAATAACAGCTAGGTACTTAAGTGATGCCAAATTTTCAAAGGGTCTCTCTCTCTCTCCCTCTCTCTCTCTCTCTCTCTCTCTCTCTCTCTCTCTCTCTCTGCTCTGTCGTTATCATACAATTTCTTAAAAGTCTATCCAGTTTTATAATGCACAGCTCATCATAATGTTAGGGAATAATTTCTTTGATGCAGTCGTAGCGCACAAATTAAAAGAAAAAACAACTAAAAGGCTCAATTCTCAAACAACAACTATAAGGTAATTACTTTGTAAAACCAGCAAATCATCTTCTCGACATACAGACGCCATCTTTCGAGGAGTTTAAACTAGAGAACAACAAGGTTTCGTAACAGTGCTACAAGGCTCTATACTCGAGCATTATAAGAACTGGTTTCCTCAATTCTATTAAAAATCCAAATTGCCCTACGGCGAGCAATCATCCAGATTCTGAGACAACCTATAAACTTAAAATCATAAGAAAGGTGTAAAAAATGTACACAAGCTACAAGACACAAAAAAGAATACAAGGCGGATGCTAATAAATGATGGAAGAGATAAAAAAAAAAAAAAAAGATGCTGGGTGGAATGTTGGATGATAGCTGGAGAGAGAGAGAGAGAGAGAGAGAGAGAGAGAGAGAGAGAGAGAGAGAGAGAGAGAGAACAAAATAAAAGAAGCAGCGAATATCGGGCGATTCAGGGAGAATAATGGCACCCATTAGCGTTACAATAACGTGCCGACGCATACAATCAAAGTAGCGTTTGCGACGCTGAGGCCATAATCTATCCTTATTATGAAGTAAATTAGTTACAGCACAAGAGCGAAAACACCTGATCTAACTCTTTGACAAGGAAGCCAATTCCAGACAGCGTATGATTTTCATTCCACTTTCTAAATACTGTAGCAGTGCGATGACTTTCAAGAGTTGTGATCTGATATTAATAAATATATCGTAGGTACCTGGGTGAATGTGGCAAATAATGCTATCTAGAAGAATGAGGCAAATAATGCTATCTGGAAGAATAAGGCAAATAAAGCTATCTGGAAGATTGACATAAATAATGTTATTTGGAAGAATAAGGCAAATAAAGCTATCTGGAAGATTGACATAAATAATGTTATTTGGAAGAATAAGGCAAATAAAGCTATCTGGAAAAATGAGATAAATAATGCTATCTGAGTGAATGGACAAATAATGTTACCTGACTGAATGAGGCAAATAATGCTATCCGAGTGAATGGACAAATAATGCTATCTGGGTGAATGAGGCAAATACTGCTCTCTGGGAGAATGGACAAATAATGCTACCTGGGAGACTGAGAAAACTAATGTTATCCGGGTGAAAGGACAAATAAAGCTATCAAATAATGCCATCTGGGTAAATAATGGAAATAATGGTATCTGGGCGAGTGAGGCAAATAATGCTATCTGGGTGAATGAAGCAAGTAATGCTTTCTGGGTGAATAATGCCGAGGAAAATAATGCTATCTGGGTGAATGAAGCAAGTTATGCTTTCTGGGTGAATAATGCTGAGGCAAATAATGCTATCTGGGTGAACAATGGTACCTGAGTGAATGAGAAAATAATACGAACAGGGTGAATGGACAAATAATGCTATCTGGGTGAATAAAGCTATCTGGGCGAATGGGACAAATAATGCCATCTGGGTGAATGGACAAATAATGCTATCTGGAGCCAACCATTAATGGTCTAAACGCTGGTGGTGACATTATCCACTAATTAGAAAAAAATTAGAAAAATAAAAGAAAAAATCTGTCCAGGATCAACGACCCCAACAAAACAAAGCAAAATTGTGATGCTATAGGAAATAAATAAATAGCCAATATTCCCGTACTTGCCCAATAATGAATAATAATAAAACCAGTAAATTGTTTGAAACCTTGACTAAAAATTCTCAGAGCAACAAATAAACAGATCCAGGCAAATGCTCTCATTATTCCCAAGTTTACAGTGCCAAAGTAGCACGAGGCCAGCATCTAAGCCGAAGTGAAATGTTGAGGAATCTGAAGCATGGAAAGAAGTCCTCCGGCACAATGGCAGCACAATTCCCTCACTTATTAAACAAAAATCCGCAGATTCCTGACTTTATGAAAACAGGAGGTAAGGTTTGGCAAGTGGCGAAATCAGAAGTGATGAAATTATAAATCATATCAAGTGTTATCTAACGTAAACGGTTCTATCGGGTAACAAGTGTATCCCGCTGGAGACACTGGGCTGAAGTAAAATCTCCATTTAAAGCATCTGATACAAGATATGAAGCAGCAAGACGTAACCACCCCCATATAACACACCCCGAAGACTCGAATCCTAGAACAATGATGCTTAGTCCATTGTGATAACCTTACCCCATGCTATCTATTCGTACTGAAGCTAAACATGAATACTGTACTATGCAAGAGAAAAGGTATTCTGAAATTACTTATCCAATAAACATGTAAATCTTCGACTTTAGAGTGACATATAAAACAATATATAAAACAACTGCACTAGCAGCTAACAAAGGGAGGCACAACTGCAATAGAATAAACAAAATAGTTTAAAAATCTGCAACAAACAACAACGTCACCACTTTCTTTCACAGATGACAAACTTTTCGTCTTCGGTAATATTTAACCACTATGAAAAAAAAAGACAAAGCAAGACCCACGTAAACGACAAGAGCCACCAAGTTAAAACGCGTCAGTATGACAATGAATCGACCAAATCGACAGAACATTAGCAATGACAATGACAGAGAGAATGACACACACCAAACCTGAAAGCCCTTAAGCACCCATCGATACCAGACTAATAGAGATGCCGAAAAGGCAAAGTGTGTGGGAGAAAAAACACCTGTATCACCGAGGCGTCTTATCACAAGTATCGTTAAGACGGACAATCGGGGTGGGATGTGAGACAGGGGCACGGGGACAGGTTAAAAAAGATGAGATGCACATCAGAACAACCAGAAATTGATGACTTGGGTACATCAGATTACGGACACAGTAGATGGTAAGAGAGAGAGAGAGAGAGAGAGAGAGAGAGAGAGAGAGAGAGAGAGAGAGAGAGAGAGAGAGAGAGAGAGAGAGGAATTGAAATGAGAGAGGAAGAGAGAGAGAGAGAGAGAGAGAGAGGAATTAAATAGACGCAATTTGTAAACTGGATTCTGCAATATCTCCCTTCCACCTTCAAGATTAGGTCCTAAAGAATGAGCGATAAATTCCGGCAGTATTTACAATAATTTCTACCTGCCGTTGCATTGGTCCTTAGAGGTCTCCGTCCTTCCATACCAGGCACTGGAATTCTCTTCAAGCGTTTGCTTTCCTTGACTTAAATAGTTTTCATATCTCAAGACGTCTCTCACTTTCTGCTAGGTAATGCCCTACTCCTTTTTTTCAATTCTGCAGTCTTTATCTCGTTTTCCTCAGGTCTGGGCAAGATACGGGAATAGGCTCACTGTCCCTATAGGCCTCAAGTAAATAAAAGTTAAGAGTAAATAATCAACAGACTTATTAATAACCAATTAATACAGTAATAACCATGTGTTTCTGTTGAATCTTCATAATTTGCACCTCCAATATGCAAAGCCACATTAACAATATATTACATTTCCCTATATATTGTGACGAAATGCAACTACTAAGGATCGCAAAAAAGCAACAGAAGTTGTATTCCTCCGTCAGGTTTTAAGAATGTCAGGGACTACGAGGCAGCCGTTCCGCAGCCATCCACAAACTCGTTTCAACGAAATACGTCTTTCCTTTGTGAGAAAATACACTGGCTAACGTCCAAAAACAAGGAAAAAAGAAAAAATCTGCATATGTGATGCAGCGAAAGTTGGTCTAATGTAACAGTGCATTCAGCATATAAAAAAAATTCACAGTTTCGAATAGACTTCGAGAAACATATGGAAAGAATTCTTCAGATTAAAATCATCAGGACATGAAATGGTACAAGATTATCATTTACAGCCTTGTTTTTGAGTTTCAGAATTAATTAATTTCCCTCCAAGAGATGAAAACCAAGAGGTGAAAACTACTTGAGTCTCTCGCTCAAAAAAGATTCACGTCAACATAAGTTCATAATATTATGCTCAATTCTACCTAGTAGAAAGTTTTCCCACTTGCAGAAAGAGAGAATATCACGCTCTAACTTACGTACACACACACACACACAGAGAGAGAGAGAGAGAGAGAGAGAGAGAGAGAGAGAGAGAGAGATTCCGCTGATTATGATCTCGGTGAAAATGTCCACCCAGCATCCTCGATCACTACCGGGGCGTCTGTTTGGCGTAGAAGCAACGCAATACCGGCACGACCCCGAGTGAGGTGAGGTGAGGTCTGCTCAGAGTTGGTCAAGTCTCGCTGGGTATGAATGTGGGACGACGCAGCGTTCTACTTGTTTACGCTGTCTCTTTGGGGCCTCCGACAATTCTATGGCATTTGCATCCATGGCCCCGCCTCCTTCCATCCACAAACTCGGTCAGCCTACCTCATGATATATATATATAAGTTTTTTTTTTTAAGCCAGTGAGGATTTTCACCTTGATGTATTCAGCCGGAATTCATACACACACGCACGCGGATTTTTTTTTTCCTTTTTTTAAAGATTAAAAAGTTTCCCTAACAGTAAAACCAAAGTAAACGTGTGTGTGTGTGTTTGTGTGGGTATATAATAATTACAAATATAATATATACACACACACATATATATATATATATATATATATATATAATAATATATAATAATATATAAAACTGAATCACGAAAGTTAGGAACGTGATAAATCCATAAATAAAGATAAATGCCACGAAGGAAAAATAAACGACGGAGTCTGCAAGATCTTTCGACTTAAAAGTCCTTTATTTTTCCTTCGTGGCATTTATCTTTATATATATATATATATATTATATATATATATATATATATATATATATTATAAGGCAAAAGAATCAGCAATAACAGAATATCACTAACATTAAAAGGATAATAGTTGAAGATTAATATCATCAAGCATGAAAAAAATACAACTAACAGTTACAACTACCACGAAAAAAAAAAAAAAAAAAAAAAAAACAAAAAAAAAAAAAAAAAAAAAAAAACATTACTATGTCTCAGGACCAGGTAAGGGCTAGGAGCCTTCACGAGCTCACCTTCACCATCCATCCCACACGTTACAATACAGGTGTCAGTCTCTACATAAACAAGTGGTGAGGGTGAGGGTGAGAGAATATGGGAGAAGAAGGGACGACAATGAAAACATAATGTGAAAGAAACCAGCGTACAATTGCCCCTTAGCAAGGGCAAAAAACACAGTTATCACATGGTATCTCCAGAGAAAACTCCATGTTCAATGTATACGGTACAATTATATAATATTAAAATCATAAAATTATCCGTATAACTCAACTATTACTGTCCCACTCTGCTACAACTTCCAGTTAGGTTTAAAGGTTACACATTATTTAATTAGTATGTAAAAAATTATCATCTACGCCAACCGTAACCTCATTCATGCACACACTCAGATATATATATATATATATATATATATATATATATATAATGAGGTTACGGTTGGCGTAGATGATAATTTTTTAAATACTAATTAAATATTGTGTAACCTTTAAACCTTTTGGTATTTTACTATGATTGTTTTAAGTATATATGAAGTGGAAGTTGTAATATAGTAGGATATTTAACTATGGTGTACAAAATAATGCTTCCTGTTAACAGTAACAGTTGAGTTATACAGATAACTTATGATTTTAATATTATGTAAATATACCACAGACATTCACCATGGATTTTTCACTGGAGATACTATGTGATAACTGTGTATTTTGCCCTTGGTAAGAGGCAATTTGTATGACGCGTTTTTTTCAAATTTTGTTTTCTTTGTTGTCCCTGCTTTTACCATATGCTCTCACCCTCAACACTTGTTTATGAAGAGACTGACACCTGTATTCCTCCGTGTGGGATGGAGAAGGTGAGCTCTTTCGAGTTATTGATCACTTTTCCTCTTAATACATTAAGAACTTGATATATCACAGATATAACTTTCTTTGACCTTTAAAGCCTCAGTGCAACTGCGATGACCGTTAACTCTCTCTAGCTAATCTATAGCAACCTTGGAGTATTATTACTTTAATTATGGTACTGATAAGGAAAACATTACGCGCATCAACACTGGGTGTCGTTATCTAATCGTTGATAAAGAGACTTTTCCACTTATTACATTGTCCTTCTTTCCTTCTCCAACAAACCTCTTTTTTTTATATTCCCATTTTCATACATTATTCTCCCTATTACTGGTCCACTGGTATATTGGTTAGTGTAGTGGCATGCACTTAGATGTCGCGGATTTGCGTCTCCCCGAGGGAGATGAGAAATCACTGGTTCTATCAGTTACTGTGACTGGAGGTTTAAATCGACCTTCTTTGGAAGCTTGAATTTCAAGTTAATGGCCACTGTGTGCTCGTTCCACTTAAATAGGTTTCATCTACTGAAACAGTAATATAATAATAATAATAATAATAATAATAATAATAATAATAATAATAATAATAATACCTTCAGCGGAACTTTTTTCCGGAATAACACTGTAAAGCGAATTCCACTTTCTTCTCTTACTCAACGTCCGGAAATTCCTCTTCCATGTAGCGTTCCCAGTAAGTGTTGAAGGACCTAGTTAGGTATTTGTTATTTTCGTAAGTCTGAGGTATATTTCTATAATTTCATACGTGTGATCCTGAAGAAGGGTATTAACAGGACGTATTTCTATATGATCTTCCTACCAGCACATTCAGTCTACCGTACCTATACGTTTATATGAATCTTTAATTAAAGTAATCAATTTATGGATTTACATGTTATGTACGTTTTCTTGATGTTATTCAGTTTTGATGACGATTTAATATAAGAGTTGAAAAAATCAACTCTTACCTAATCAATATAAATTTCCAAAACCATCATGACTATTTAAACCAAAGCGTCATTCACAATTCATAGATTAACACGCTAGAACTCTTTAACTGCACTACTAAAAGAAAGTAAAAATAAAAAAAAAAATAAATAAATAAAAGCGCCTCAGTGGCGTGGTCGCTTTGATCTTGGCCTGCCACCTATGGCAACGAGTTCAATTCTCGGGCATTCCATTGAGGGGTCAGAGATGTGTATTTCTGGGGATAGAAATTCACTCTCGACGTGGTTCGGAAGTCACGTAAAGCAGTTGGTCCTGTTGCTGAATAACCGCTGTTTCCATGCAACGTAAAACCACCATCCAAACAAACAAACAAACAAACCACGCTAATCTCTCTCTAACTCTCAGTCGAACCAATATGCAGCAAATGGGCCGCGCTGTCGAACTTCCAGTTCCAGAGATCCTTTATTCCTTACATCGTTGGATTGTGGAACAGCCTCCCAGTGGATGTCGTGTAATTGAAACTTCAGAAGTTTCATTTACCGAATAATAATAATAATAATAATAATAATAATAATAATAATAATAATAATAATAATAATAATAATAACATCATTTAGCATACATAATATCGCAGAATATTAAGCATAATGCTCCTTATTCATCATTATCTTTATCCGTATAACAAGCTACCATAGTAGATTAACA
>NC_087209.1:29144357-29171857 GCF_015104395.2 Macrobrachium nipponense | reverse complement strand
GTCAATCCACAAAACCTAATCAGAAAATGTGCTGCATGCAACATTCCGACCCATCCACAGTGTGCTGAGGTAATACAAGATTTGAGAAAAGATACAAGAATTTTTTGTTCAACATGTCTATCATGGATAGACAATGTTATTAAATCAAGATTGAATGTACAAATAGTTGAGGATGAAGTAGAAGAGGAAGAGGAAGAAGAAGAAGAAAAAGAAGAAGAGGAAAACGGAAGAGAAGTAAACAAAATGAAATGACAGAAAAAAATAAGGAAAACAAAGAACAAGATAAAAGTATGGATGCAGAGATACTCATTGATACCTACATATGAGGCAAATAAAGCAGCATACCTACGAAGAAATAAATTACGATATGACAACAGAAAAGCAAATCCACGAAGAGGCTCTACCCAGATCTATACAATGACGGGAAAGAGGAAAAAAATAGACAAGAAAGACAAAATCTGCAACCTTTTGAAAGAGGGAATTGCAGATTTGGAGAAAGATGTTACTACAAACATCCTAAGATATGTCAAAACTATGAAATATATGGTAAATGTGCATACTTAGATGGATATGGGGATGATTGCAGAGATCTGCATCCAAAAAAAATTAAATTGTAAAAAACCTAAAAGAAGGAAAAGGATGTAAGTTTCGACAAAAAATGCAAATATATGCACCCTGTAGCCATGAATCATAATCAAATAAATAACCAACCAAGTAATAAAATCCAAAATAAGAAAGAAAAAACAAATAAAGAGAGAAATCAAGAATATCAGGTAAAAGAGAAAAGCAAACCACCAATGAGATATGCAGAGGTGTCAGCAAAGAATTTCAAAGCATCAGCTCCGAAATTCTACTCAAGAGATAATAACTGTATTTATTATGCAAGAGGATATTGCAGAAACGGAGAAAATTGCAGATTCAGACACAAAATGAATAATTATGATGAAGGAGAGATCAAATATTATGGAAAAGTTGGATTTTTTAATGTCAGAATTTCTGGAAATGAAAAAAAGAACAACATACCAGAACAGGAAAGAGACATGGGAAAATCCTTATTACTATCAGTATTAAATGAAAGGAGAAAACACGCAAACCATCATAGTGATGAATGCGCAGGGTTTAGTTACGAGTAACTCAAAAAGAAAAATAGAGTACTTAGAAGAACTAACCCAAAATGAAAGAAAATAGATATAATGAATATAAGTGAAACCTGGTATTCCCAAGAGACTGGGAATGATGATCAAATAAAAGGGTTCCAAACTTATAGATCAGATAGAAAAAAATAGGAATCAAGGGGGAACCGCAATATATGGGAAAGACAAAAACAACGGATAGATATGAGAAACTATAGTAACTCAGAATAATGTGAACTAATAGCGGTAGAATTTGAATCTGAAAAATTGATGAAAACTAGTAATATATAGACCTTCCTAAATACTAAAGAGTTTGACTTAATAATTGAAAAAATTGGATGATATATGTAGAAATCACAAGGACTGGACTATTCTCTATCTGGGTGACTTCAACTTTCCTTTCGTAGAATGGAAAGAAACGAATAGGAGATTGTGGTGTACTTATACATATAAAAAAGAGAGTAATAGTAGTGCAGAAGATAAGAGGCAATTTGAAAAGCTATTAGATATGCTACTAGAATACAAACATTCAACAAATAAATCACCTGCCAACAAGAAAGGAAAATACTTTAGACCTAGTATTTGTGAACGAGATGAATTATGTTAAAGAAATAATAGTTTATAATGCGAGTATTTTCAGACCATAATGTCATAGAAGTTAACAGTTCATTCCAAAGCAAGTGAAAATAGAGATAAGCAAGAAATGAAAAAGTGGGAAGGATATGGAAAATACAACTTCTACAGTAAAAATATAAAATGGTCAGAAATTAATGAAGAATTAAACAAAGATTGGGATAACATTTTCGTAATGATGACATAAGGGTAAATACGGAGATATTATATAAAATATTGGAGATAATAGTGGAAAAATATATACCGAAGAAGAAAAGTAAACATCATTCATGCATACCAAGAGACAGAAGAATCTTGTTCCAGAAAATCAGAAAGTGGAAAAAAAAGGTCCTTGCAAAAGAAAAAAATGCATGGAAAGTTATAGAACTAAAAAGTAAGATAGAAAATGCAGAAAAAAGATTATACAATCAAAAGAAAATGAAAAAACGGGACTGGAAGAAAAAAACCCTATTAAATATCAAGCAAAAACCCCAAACTATTATACTCATATGCGAAGAAGATGAATAAAAGAAGAATAGAATAGGCCCTCTGAGAATTGAAGGGAGATTAACGAATGAAAAAAAGGAAATTTGCAACATACTGGCAGAACGATATAAGAGAGAATTCACCCCTAGAATAGATAATGAAGATAATGATATAGAAGTAAGGGATGAAAATAGTGAATATTTAGCTGACATAGATATTAATGAAGCTGATATGTGAGGCTATTAATGAAATTAAAAATGGAGCTGCTGCAGGGCCTGATGGAATTCCTGCTATTTTGTTAAAGAAAGTAGTTCATTCTATCGCAAAGCCACTTGCAATATTATTAAGACAAAGTGTAGATACAGGCAAGATATATGATGAGCACAAATTAGCGTATATTACCTACTTTCAAAACAAAAGTGGATCAAGACTAGAGGCAAGTAATTATAGGCCTGTGAGTCTAACATCACATATAATGAAAGTGTATGAAAGGGTAATGAAGAAAAAATATTATGAAACATTTAATAAAAAATAATTTGTTTTAATAAAAGGACAACATGGTTTCGTACCGGAAAAAGTACACAAACCCAACTGTTAGTCCACCGTGAAAACATATTCAAAAATATGAAAAGCGGAAATGAAACAGATGTGGTTTATTTAGACTTTGCAAAAGCTTTTGATAAAGTAGACCATAATAAATATTAGCGAAGAAAATTAGAAAAAACACAATATCGTGGATAAAGTAGGAAGATGGTTAAAAGAATTTTTACACAACAGAAAACAGATAGTTATTGCAAACGACGAGAAATCGGATGAAGCCAAGGTAATATCCGGTGTGCCGCAAGGTACGGTGTTAGCTGCAATACTGTTTGTTATTATGATTGAAGCATAGACAATAATGTTAAGGATTCGGTAGTGAGTAGTTTCGCAGATGACACAAGAATAAGTAGAGAAATTACTTGTGATGAAGATAGGAACGCTCTACAAAGAGACCTTAACAAAGTATATGATTGGGCAGAGGTAAATAGGATGGTATTTAACTCTGATAAATTTGAATCAATAAATTATGGAGACAGAGAAAGAAAGCTATATGCATATAAGGGACCTAATAATGAGACATCACAAATAAGGAAGCAGTTAAAGACCTTGGTGTGATGATGATAGGAACATGTTATGCAATGATCAAATAGCAACTCTGTTGGCAAAATGTAAAGTGTCCCAAAAAAATGGGGAATGTTGTTACGGCAACTTTCAAAACAAGAAAAAGCTGAAACACATGAATTATGCTTTATAAAACATATGTCGTTAGTCCACTTGAATATTGCAATATGATATGGTAAACCCACACTATCAAAAGGAATATTGCACAAATAGAGAGTTTTTGTACAAAGGTCCTTTACAGCTAGAATAGAGAAGTTAAGGACCTAGACTACTGGGAAAGACTACAATTCTTAAAATTATATAGTCTGGAAAGGAGAAGAGAACGCTACATGATAATTCAGGACATGGAAACAGATAGAAGGAATAGCAGAAAATATCATGGAACAATAAAAATATCAGAAGAGCCAAGCAGAGGTAGATTAATAGTGCCCAAAAATATACCAGGAAAATAAGGAAAGCGCACAGGACATTAATCCACTACGCACCAGCATCGATAATGCAGCGTCTATTCAATGCGTTGCCAGCTCATCTGAGGAATATATCAGGAGTGAGCGTAGATGTGTTTAAGAATAAGTCGACAAATATCTAAACTGCATCCCAGACCATCCAAGATTGGAAGATGCAAAATATACCGGAAGATGTACTAGCAAACTCTCTGGTAGACATTAGAGTGCCTCACACTGAGGGACCTGGGGCAACCCGAACAAGATGTAAGATTCTGGTAGAGAGAAACGGCGTCGCGCCAGTTAAAATTCTGACAATAGCCACTCAAAGATAATGTAAAAAAAGTCAAGAATTTACTTGCGTGCCCACAATTCCCCTGAATTTACAAAATTAAAGACGGGGGCAGAAAGAAGAATCATGAAAGATTTCCTTTGAATTCTCTCATATATTGACTTTAAACGATCTCCTCTAAACACTTATAAAGAATTGTTTTAGTTTTAACCCATACGACTACAATATACATATATTATATATAGTTTATATATATATATATATATATATATAATATATATATATTATATTATATATATATATATATATATATCTATATATATATACATATATATATATATATATATATATTTATATATATCATATACATATATATAATATACTAAATATAACGATACGAGAGAACGTACACATACAAGGAAAGCATTCAAACAAATGGCTAATATAACAACTACTCGTATAGTTTTACAAGCGGAAAGAGAGAGAGAGAGAGAGAGAGAGAGAGAGAGAGAGAGAGAGAGAGAGAGAGAGAGAGAGGGCACATGGGCAAAAAAAAAAAGATTTCTTAAAGAAAACGCCTCACATCCTTTTTTTCCGCGAGTTTTCTTTTCCCCACGACACGCAAAAAAAAAAAAAAAGGGTGAGCGTGTGTTTCTCTCGTTTTGAAGAGAGGACAGTTCATTATATAATCGCATGCATTGCAATTGGTGGGGAGGGGACACACCCTAACTGGTGAATATCAAGGCTGTCGGCATAAATCATTGACGCCCACAACAATTCCATATAACAAGTGCCACTCCCTATGGTGAATGACGAGAGAGAGAGAGGAGAGAGAGAGAGAGAGAGAGAGAGAGAGAGAGAGAGAGATGGAAGCACTCAGAATGAAAGGGAATTATGACAACATGGTTATGAGAGAGAGAGAGAGAGAGAGAGAGAGAGAGAGAGAGAGAGAGAGAGAGAGAGAGAGATAATGGAATCAGAATGAAAGCGAATAACAATAGAAATAATAGTAATATGGTAACGATTTATATGGCAATGTGGAATTTCATTGAGAGAGAGAGAGATAAACACTCAGAATGAAAGGAAATTATGTGAGAATGTCATTGAGAGAGAGAGAGAGAGAGAGAGAGAGAGAGAGAGAGAGAGAGAGAGAGAACAAACACCAAAATGCCCACTTACTTGACGATGCTTTCCTTAGTGAGCGAAAGGGTGTTGTTCTTAGACCAACGAGCCTTCAACGATCAGATACGAAGTGTGAATTTCCATACGTACAATAAGAAGCGTCCCCAGCACATGCATAATTAGCCTCTTATTCAGGGACGCGCAGCGCCGCTCGATTAGCCCCGGAGTATTTATTTAGGAGGTGTAGAAGAACGTCACCTTGAATGATTTAATTTGGTGATTAAGGGCCATTGACTCAATCTCCCAAATGAGATAATGCTGTGAAACTTCATCCGAGATGCGCTGACTGACGAAGAGGAGGAGGAGGAGGAGGAGGAGGAGGATCCTCCTCCTTGCGAACGATGACGAAACTTTCCCTAAATGGCGGTGATGCGACTCCAGATATTCTAATGAATAGATGAAGAAGAAGAAGAAGAAGAAGAAGAAGAGTGGAAATCAAATATGACCAACTAAAAATAAACATGAAAATAAAGTGAAAAACAAAAACAAACTAAAGTAAAATAGAAAAAGTGATCAGGAGGGAAAAATACGACAAGACGGAGAATAAAACCTGAAAATAAAAGAACGCCAAAGATACAAGGATAATACAAAATGAAGACGGAACAACAAAAAATAAAAGGTAATAAATACAAGTGTGAAGAAAAAATAAATATATAGAATCTCGTGGAAAAAGACAAAAAGACACGGAAAAGACGACGAGGCAACCAACGACTATGAGGACCGAGGCCACAAATAAAGCGCCCGGGAAGAGAGAGAGAGAGAGAGAGAGAGAGAGAGAGAGAGAGAGAAATTGCTTTTAATTCCTGCGAATTTGTTGGAGCATCCCTCCCCCAATGACTCGGATGACACGAAAGGAGGAAACATCCTTCATACGCCCAAAAAGGAAGATTGTCCTAATAACGAGCAATATGAGAGAGAGAGAGAGAGAGAGAGAGAGAGAGAGAGAGAGAGAGAGAGAGAGAGAGAGAGAGAGAGAGAGTTGACTTTTCATAGTTTTAAGGTTAAATCGATTTACATTCTAACATCAGAGTAAGGTCGATGATGGGCAGAAAAAAAAGATAGAAAAGTGTAAAGAAAAATAAAAATGCTTGATAGAAAAGTGTATGTAAAGGAAAAACGATCACTTGAGAGAGAGAGAGAGATGAGAGAGGGAAGAGGAGAGAGAGAGATGTTGGAGAGAGAGAGGGGCGGCGGAGAGAGAGGAGAGAGGAGAGAGCGACCTTTTCATAGTTTTCAGGTTAAATCGATTTATATTCTATCATTAGACTTGGGTCGATGTTGGGGAAATAATAAAAGGAAAAGTGTAGAGAGATAAACGTACGTGAAAGGAAAAAACGATCATCTGAGAGAGAGAGAGAGACGGGGCCGTGGGGGTATCGTGTGCGTTTAGAGGGGTACATGCATGTGCCAAGTGCTTGTGGGCGGTAAGTGGTCGCTGGTTCCTTGACCTCAAACACTGTTATCTTGCTCACGGGTTACACCACCACAACACAGCGAGCGGCGACGACGACGAAAACGACGCTTCGTGCACGCCTATATACGCCCCCCGGCGCCGTCAACGCAAAAGGTAAGAACGACGAATTTTCCGTTTTTCCTTTAAATACGCTTTTCTATCTATCTATGTATATATACTATATATCATTTATCGACATCGACTCACGTCTTATGTTACAATATATGAAAAGGCTCTCTCTCTCTCTCTCTCTCTCTCTCTCTCTCTCTCTCTCTCTCTCTCTCTCTCTCTCATATGATCACTTTTCCCTTTCATACTTTTTACTACCTATATATACCTTTTTTCTTCATTTCCTCAACAACGACCCTCGTCTTATAAGAATGTAAATCGACTTCCCTTCAAAAGTAAGAAGAACCAGTCTCTCTCTCTCTCTCTCTCTCTCTCTCTCTCTCTCTCTCTCTCTCTCTCTCTCTCTCTCTCCTTAGATGATAATTTTTTCCTCTAGATAGGCTTTTCTATCCACACCTTTGTTTTTATTTCTTATAGTAGAATGTAAGTCTGTTTATCCTGAAACGTATGGAAAAGCTCTCTCTCTCTCTCTCTCTCTCTCTCTCTCTCTCTCTCTCTCTCTCTCTCTAAGACGATACTATCTTAAGGAACATTTCTTAAATTATAAAGTCTCAAATCATTGCCCAATGAAATGTCACGGCAAGGTCGTGTTAACTTTCCTCATTTTAAGTAAGTAAAAGTCGACAATCGAAGTCAATTTAACCAAGCAATCACTAAAACCCAAACAATTCCCCACAGGTAAAATGTGCGGAACCGTCAAATACAATATTGCCCATATTCAAAAAATGACCTTCGAAAGGGCAAGACCACGCCAGGAATTATGATCATGAAGCTGACTACATACATATTGTGACCATCACCCTGCCAGCCAGCTTTTTTTTTTTTTTTTTTTCTCTTCGCGCGAAGGCCGACATGACTTGAAACTTTATGCCCTTATCTAGCCAACCTCTCAGAGAGAGAGAGAGGAGAGAGAGAGAGAGAGAGAGAGAGAGAGAGAGAGAGAGAGAGCACGAAAATATTATTATTTTAATAGCAGAGTCTATGATGTGTAAGGACGAATATAAAATGATAATCTAAAGAGGAAAGGTATGCACAAAAGTCTCTTCTATAGCAAACACTGCGACAACAATTCACATTACTGAGGAATGTTTTCACGTATCCCTGGAAACGACTTTGACTTTCCAATTGTTTTATATATATATATATATATATATATATATATATATATATATATATATATATATATATATCTATATATATATATATAATCATCAATGAAGGGAAAAGGACACACACAGATGTACATGCTGTCTTTATTGCGACGTTTCGTAATTATCAAATTAATTACATCATCAGGCTGTAAAATGAAAAATAAAATTCCTAGTAAAATTGTAAAAAACAAAACTAAACTTGATAATTACGAAACGTCGCAATAAAGACAGCATGTACATCTGTGTGTGTCCTCTTCCCTTCATTGATGATTATCAATATGGATTGACTCCTGGCACTAAGCTATATATATATATATATATATATATATATATATTATATATATATATATATAATGTGCTACTCAGAAAAGTATTTCTTGAAGATAATTGTTTTCTGTGATGTTAATTGTACCTAAATCAGGAACAATTATCTACATTCGAGTAAAAAGCCCAAGTTTTTTGCGAATCTTCGCGCAAGCACACGCACATAAAGATTATTCCAAACCATCAGATCAAGGTACCACTTAAACGACGTCGACATTAAATGTGTCCCTATAAGCTAATGATGCACCAAATCGATGGCGTTACTAACGTAACCATGCATCCAACTGAACATGATTACAATGGCCATATACATTCCTGGGTCATACAATAATTCTAAACGAAGCTCAAACTCAAGAACCTCGTTTGCAATCCTTTCCGGGCCTGAAGACGGCATCCTTTGCAAAGAATGAGGAAGATGACGCTTAAGAAGGCTTTCTGATCTACTACTGTGACTCCTCTTTGGGTCCAGAGGTAAGCAATAAAGATGTTTCACTACGAGATAGGATGCAGGACATGCCAATGTAGGTTTCGATTAAGTCAATCCCATAATTTTTTTTTAACAATCGACAATCACAACACACACACACACACACACACACACACACACACACACACGCACACATCGCGTGGAAGAGCGACGTAGACAGCCCAATATGACTGTCAATATAACAGTTGTACCAACTTAGATTACCGAAATTAAACACTGTAAGTCTTGGTTACAAAATGGAAGGGTGACCGCCCTCGAGCACATGGCACTGCTTGTATTATTTCGGTCAGGCACTGGAATATCGGCATCATTACCCTACCGATTTTAAGAGTCAACACGTAAGACAAGATGTTTATGTCAACAGTAATAATAATAATAATAATAATAATAATAATAATAATAATAATAATAATAATAATAACAACATGAAAGACAAGAAAGAAATAAATAAATAAAAACTATAATCCATTTGTCATAACATACCCTACTTTCCATATACTTAAGAACAATATCTATATTTATTTATGCCCTCAAATGGGATACTGATCGGAATCCCTATAAAGTTGAACACAATGATTAGCAACGCCAACGATAGGCTACGATCAATAAACCCCACGTTTTGACGCGACGTTGTCTAACAGAGGCCAGCCTCTTCCTACTGGACACTATACAAAGGGAAAGGTGAAAGTGCACTAATTACTTCATATCAGTAAAAATTATTCCCCTTATAAAATTATCCAGATAGTTTAAATAAAACTGGTGAGAAACCACCAAAAGTGTGGTGCACTAACAGTTCAGAAAAGAACAGGCTGAAGAAATACATTATCTATGATATACTGAAGAACGGTAGACCAATATTTTGGAATTATATCTTATTAACGGGTGTATGGTTGGTAATGGTTCGTTGGTAAAATGAAAATTCTTACTGATTACAATACTTTTTCTTAATCACAGCTCTTCTTTTTCCCTTTTACTTCCTCATATTTCTTCATAATGAACACCCTAATATTCTTTTGAAGCCTAAATTTAATGTCAATGGCTCCCCTGTTCTTTGGCAGCCTGAATTTAGAGTCAATGGCCCCTCTGGGCTGGTTTCATATGAAGAGGTTTCATCTGCTGAATAATAATAATAATAATAATAATAATAATAATAATAATAATAATAATAATAATAATAAGGATTCAGTGGCAAAAGGCCTCCACTGGAGCCTGTGCAAGAAACATCAGCTACCTTGCAGTAATAAGTGGTACGAGCACCAACCTGAAGGAGTGATAGAAAACGATCAGGCAAAGATCCTCTGGGACTATGGTATCAGAACAGATAGGGTGATACGTGCAAACAGACGAGACGTGACGTTGATTGACAAAATCAAGAAGAAAGTATCTCATTGATGTCGCAATACCATGGGACACCAGAGTTGAAGAGAAAGAAAGGGAAAAATTGGATAAGTATCAAGACGTGAAAATAGAAATAAGAAGGATATGGGATATGCCAGTGGAAATTGTACTATAATCATAGGAACACTAGGCACGATCCCAAGATCCCTGAAAAGGAATCTGGAAAAACTAGAGGCTGAAGTAGCTCCCGGACTCATGCAGAAGAGTGTGATCCTAGAAACGGCGCACATAGTAAGAAGAGTGATGGCCTCCTAAGGAGGCAGGATGCAACCCGGAACCCCACACTATAAATACCACCCAGTCGAATTGGAGGACTGTGATAAAAAAAAAAAAAAAAAAAAAAAAAAAAAAAAAAAAAACAAAAAAAAAAAAAAAAAAAAAAAAAAAAAAAAAAAAAAAAATAATAATAATAATAATAATGACAAAGACTTTGAACAATTTTATTTTGATTTATAATGAACTCATTTACGAGTAGTACAATTTATATTACATAGGTTTTGTACTAATGTATGTAATTATGTATGTGTCAGAAACTGGTTTTCTACACCGGTGCATTAAACTCTCCAACGACAGTGAATAAGAAACCACAATAATTTTGATTCACTGCTGGAATACTTTGAAAAAACAACGTATGAAGGTCTCCCCATATTTATGATCTGAACATTCATGATTACTTATCGGAGTTACGGATTGATATTATCACTTCTTTAAAATAATCTGATAAAAGGGAAAAATGAGATATATAACCCTACTACATATATACACACTAAGTAAATAAAGTAACGAGTGCGGGCGAAACGGGTAAGTCCCCTTGGAGAGAGAGAGAGAGAGAGAGAGAGAGAGAGAGAGAGAGAGAGAGGACAGGAGGGATGTTCTAGGAGTGAAGGCGTGAGAGAAGGCGACGGGGCCGGTAACCGTCACAGTAGGTGAAGACCACCACCATAATTATGGATATCATCTCCGGTAATGGAGCCCTTCGTACCCTCAACAACCCCTTCCCCCCCTCTCCGCCTTTCCCTTTTCCATCACAACTCTTCCTCCTTTTCCTACCCCTCCCTTTCCCCCTTCCCCTCCTGTTAATTCTCCTCCTCTTCCTCTACCGTTTTTCATTTGGTCAGCATCACCTTTCCCCTTTTCTCTTTGGACTCCCCCCCTCAACCCCCCAACAGCGGCCCCTTACAAGAGATGGATGCCCCGGAGGGGTCTTCAAGTTCTCTCTTCCCTTAAGAGTCAAGGAAGCTGAAGCCACGTGACATACACATCGCCAACGAGCAAACATGCAGGGATTCGGACACCGGCCCTGCTTAATGGATACGTCAGATAGCCATCTGACACAGGAAGAAAAATACGAAAAAATAAATTGAAACTCAGCAAAGTCCGCGTTGATCCGATCCCTCCGCTCTCTCTCTTCAAGGCATAAAGATCACAACATATTTAATGTTGTACAGCCCCAGCACGTATGCGTTAGATGCCAATGCCCTGTTTCACATGAGAAGACCAATATTCAGAGGCCGGGCGGACAAAGACTCACTACGTTGTGGGAGTTAGATGGGGGGGGAAGGGGAGAGGGGGGTGTTTTACTGTCAACCGTTCGTGTACGGTACATCGATCTACTGTTTCCTGCTGGGGTATAGTTTCACCTTCCTCTGGAGGTTTTCCCTTTGTATTATATCAAATTCTCCATCGTGTCTACATGAATGAATAAACAGACAACAAAGGGCAATTCATATTTGTAAGTTTACTCTCCCACCTGAACTAAAGAAGTCTCGAAAGAACAAATTTCCAACGCTCTACAAAACGTCCAAGTAGGTCATGATTATAAGCTCTGACACAGACTGCCTTCAGTGCCTATTCTTGATGTCAAATTGTCACAGTAGGAGACTGCTCCAGAACGGCCTGGTATTTCTTGACCAAGAGGTACTGTTTGCATGCGGCCTTTTTCTAACAGCAATTCAATCATGAAACTCAAGACAACATGGCCCTTTCACAACTTCCTTGTGTCGGCCATGTGATCAATTAAAAGAAACTTCGTCGAAACACAGAGCCATGAACCGCTCATGTGAATGATCAAGTGTTGATTTTAAAAACTATTTCGGTTTAGTTTGTGCTACATCAACTATAGAATTGCGCGGGCTGCCTTCATCAATATGCACTCTGACAAACGTGGTCAAGATAGCGTTCACAGGAAGATTGAAAGAGGCCAGGAAACTAGTAGCGATGCTTGTACATGAAAACCTATGAAGGATTCAACCTGTGGTCTTGATTCAACATTCCAAACTACTGAGGGTGTATCAGAGTCCAGTGGAGTCGAAAAGGAGTATACTGCCAAGTGAGTGTAGTTCATCTGCACATGGAGGAGGTCATATAGTATAACCACTCACAGGTTAAGAGTCAAGGTTTATGATTTCTTATTTTACAGTTGATTCAACTTTCAAGTTTAGAAGTCACAACATTTTAAACATTTTATACCAACGGCCCGATACAACTGAGATTTTCTCCGCTGATGTCAATGGAGATATAAAAAAGGATTTCAATATAATTAAAGAAAAGTAACAACCATTCATTCTTTATAGCAAGAAGCTCTTACATCAAGGGTCTCCGAAGACTGCTGGAGGATCAGACTGAGAAAGGCATCACTAATTCCTTATTTTCTCGGGGAGGGGTAAAGGCAGAGATTCATTCAGAAATTCGCTGCTGAATGGCTGCATGTGACAATCCGAATGGTATCGCTTTATTTTAGAAATATGAACTGGACCAAAGGAGGGTCGATAAATGCCCCAAAGTATTATTAACGTCAATAATGATTGTAAGGTATTGACCGCTCACGTTCATTTACGCTAATTTTAACAATTGTCTTAGTTATGGAACAATTTCAATTTCAAATACGATCTGTTGGAGTCGTTCTTTCCAAATATCTTGAAGATAAAAAAAAGAAAACATTCGATTCTTATTCTATTATATACAGTGCGTCACTTGTATTTTTCCTACGGTTTCCCAACGTTGACAATGGCATCAATAAGTTAACATTTGCAGATTTTATAAAAAATTAATATAATTATTTAAATTCACCGACCACATTCCTTTGGAAGCATTACCATACCTTCATAAAAATGGGAAACGAAAATCCATGGAAACCGTGAAGAAAAGTTTTCCTTGTGGAGGGAAAAAAAAAAAAAAAAAAAAAAAAAAAAAAAACATAACTCTTGGGTCAAACAAAAAAATACTCAAAAATACAAAACAAACATACAGCGCCATTAACGTAAACGGTTACGTCCAAAATTAAAGTGAAGAAACACCAAGACAATTACTAATGCATATACGGCTTTTTCCTTAAAAGGGAGATTTTAATTGTTCAATAAATTCAGCTCCGACCACTCCCCAAGAATAATGCTATTTCCTTGAAAGTTCATAACTGTGTGGTATACTGCACTTTACAGAAAGCTATGATTTTTTTGCCTTTTCCAAGAGGAAGAGGTTTAGACATCCAACAAAGACGGGTAATTGCAAGAAATCTGTTGCTAGAAGACAGGTCTGTCCCTTCAAAAGCGAGAGAGAGAGAGAGAGAGAGAGAGAGAGAGAGAGAGAGAGAGAGAGAGAGAGAGAGAGAGAGAGAGTATTCTTACAACCATGGCAACGCTCCTAAAATAATACCAAATTGCTCTTGAACTGACACTGAATTTAACATACGGTGTCCTACGTGCCCGTGAGCATCGATACCCATGTACCCATCCCTTTAACTGTTACAACAGGTGTAAAAATAGCCACTTATAAGATACCACGCAGAGCAGAGGGATTCTCATATTAAAATTGAATGGATATACCGATTAACTCTCGAGCACGCGACTTTCCACGCAAATGCCGTGAGAATGGGAAGCCTGACATCTTCACATTAGCAGAGTTGCAGCGAATTCCAAAGTTGGGAGTAACAGCTATGTCAGTCATTTCCTTTGGGGGATGACATCCGAAATTCAATCACTTGAACCGCTGAATAAGCTCGCATATAATCTACTGTATATAATTATGTTCATATACCAGATTAATTCACACACAACGAAGGATGTGCTTATTTTGTACTCTTAAAACCATGAATATGACAATATGACATTAGTGATTCTCCTACGCACAGGAAGAATAAATGAGACCAATGAACTTTTCCTTCGTGGGTTAACAAACTTTGAGTATATGATCGTTATTATTAGAATTAGGTACATTGGTTTTCCTTATCAATTTAGCACTAACTGTAACTCATCTGTACGACCATTAACAACACACCCAAACATATATATATATATATCTAATAAAAGGAGCCCATAAAAACACCAAAATGGGCTCCTTTTATTAGATGGAATTCTGTTGTTACAGAACATTTTACCAGTCATATATATATATATATATATATATATATATATATATATATATATATATATATAAAATACTACACACACTTACCTTACCGTCTATCAACAAATTTTGTTAGCAACTTTCTGTAGAGAAATTATATGTCCGAAGATAAAAAAAAGTTACAAGATATCTTCATCTACAGAAAAAAAAAAATTAAAATTAACATCGAGACAAATACGCGCATTATATGACAGACGTTTTACCCAGCGGATGTGAACAACCATCCGATCCGTGACCGAATCTGGTACGGCACAACCTTCGGAAAAAAAAAAAAACTGTAGATGCTTTTACAAGTGGGAGACGAATTTGTTCTCCCTTCCAGGCGAAACCCTTCGGAACGAACGATAATTCAAGACAGCAGATTAACGACGAGAGCCCCTTGACACCCTGATAAGACAAAGACCAGGCTCCTCCTCCTCCTCCCCCTATCATAATCGGGCAACCGAAAACTAGCCATGTGTTACGGGAGACCCGTTTCGCCTCTTTTCATCCGGGGGAGAGGGAAAAAAAAAAAAAAAAAAAACAAAGTGTGGATCGTGTACGCACTCTATAAGCAGTCGCCGGCCCTGTGATTACCGTGTTGGGGAAGCAATTTATGGGCTTGTAAAGTAGGATTGTAATGGCAGCGCCAACGTTAAAACTTTAATGCCGGATACCGCCGAATGCAACTCCCTCCAAAACATGAATAGACTTTAAAGTTCGTCAAAGTACAATTTAAATGAAGTTTACAGTTCCTCCGTCTCTGACGGTTTACACGTGCAGGCGGCGACTCACGTCTTACTCTTTCTTCCTGCAGGCAGCGATTCTCTCAGGGCACAATGACCACGTAACTGGTTGGAGGCAATCAAGAAATGATTGGCCACAGTCTTTCATCACAAAGCTTTACGGGAAATAATAATAAAAATAATAATAATAATAATAATAATAATAATAATAATAATAATAATAATAATCAAGAAGAAAGTATCACTCATTGATGTCGCAATACCATGGGATACCAGAGTTGAAGAGAAAGAGAGGGAAAAAGTGGATAAGTATCAAGACCTGAAAATAGAAATAAGAATGATATGGGATATGCCAGTGGAAATTGCACCCATATTCATAGGAACACTAGGTACGACCCCAAGATCCCTGAAAAGGAATCTAGAAAAACTAGAGGATGAAGTAGCTCCAGGACTCATGCAAAGGAGTGTGATCCTAGACACGGCGCACATAGTAAGGCGCACATAGTAAGAAAATTGATGGACTCCTAAGGAGGCAGGATGCAACCCGGAACCCCACACTATAAATACCACCCCGCCGAATTGGAGGACTGTGATAGAGGAAAATAAAATAAGAAAAAAAAAAATAATAATAATATAGCTGTTTTAACGGCATGTAATTTATATAGAATCTTCTTAATTCTTCTTGTTGTCTTTTTCTCATCAGCATGTAGCTGGTATATCAGGTTTCCTAAGGACATACAAAGATTTTAGTTGTCTTAGGTTTATTTCCTCTGACGTATTGTAATACTAATAATGTTACGTAATAAAAATCCACAATTATATAAATAGTAAATTGTATTAAAATGCAATAGGATAAAAACTATTTATATAATAATAAAAAAATAATAACAATAATAATAATTGCGGAGGTACATTTCCAGTTGTGTATTCCGTTCTGGCCAATGTATCCTTGAAAACCAGAGCAAATTTTGAACAGCATATTATAACAACGAAAACCTCGATATCATTTTTTTTTTCAGCTTACCTGTTACGAGTCCTGTCCAACAGATGCCGTAGGTAAACACGAAATCTTTGTGATAATTACATTTAATTTATAACATCAACACTCTGACGTGCAAAGAGGTGTTGAATGAGGAAAATTTATATATATATATATATATACTATATATATATATATATATATATATATATATATATATATAAATATATACACACACACTCACACAAGGCGAAAAATAAAATCTTCATTTAAAAATTCTAGGGTCTTTGGCAGCAAAATTCACCTTACTTAACATTACAGCCAACAAGTAGAAAATGTGAAGTAGTTTCTTCGGCGCAATCAAGTTTTCTATACAACGTATAATGCTGTATAAAATCATCAGCTATGACCGGTAGCGTTGCAGTTGCTCACCAGACACGGTAGAGCTTGGGTGTGTCCCATGCCTCTGGAAAGTGCTGCCCGATGCACGATTACATGGATAACTTTGACCTTAAGTACAATAAAAACTACTGTGGTTAGCGGATTTTTGGTGTGCTTTGTTTGATGATTGAAGGGTGGATAATTAAAATTCTAATTTGCACCCCTCTAGCCTCAGTAGATTTTTATTTATTTATTTTATTTTTCGAGGGCTGACAGAACTGAAATGCGGACGGACAGACAGAAAAAGCCGGCGCAATAGTTGCCTTTTGTAGAAAACTAAAAATTATAGATTGGTATTATTAAAAGCAGAGAATAGCCAGATATGCATTGTTGCTAAATTCGTTTAGTTCTTGACAAAAAAAGGAATAATAGTATGATATTTGGAGAAAACTGCATACTAAAATTTAAAAATGACTATGCTATCGTCTTCGTGTATAAAACCAAAAATATTCAAGAAAGGAGTAAAATATTTAAGCTCATTGAAATCTAAAAGACATAAAACTTGAATACACAAAACCTACGCAAAAAAAAAAAAAAAAAAAAAAATTACAATTGAATGTAAACAAAGTCTGATTCATTCTGGGTACGTCCAACACACTTTTTTTCCTCTCCATATCTCTCCTCCTTTCTAAACATTAAACCTTTTTCCTCTGGTTCTTTCACTCAGCCAACACTGGGTAAGGATACAAAGAACAGAGACGGGATAGCCAGAGGCGTGGCACTGAGCACCTCTGAATATGGAGAGCTAAAAACACAATATGGCAGAGAGATCTGAATGACCCACAAGCAAGAAGTGAACCAGGGTATCCATGGGCAGGAGGCCATCACGGGTTGTCGTAAGGCCAGCATCGGACTATTATATACATGACTTTAAATGCCCATAAAAACAAAATGAACACGGGAAACCCATATATTTCTCGACTATACTCCTGCGGAACAGATCGCTGGCGGACGTGGAAAGGAGGGATTTAGGGGGCCATAAAAATAAAATTAGCACGGGGAAAAACCTTATATTTCGGCCAGTAGGTACAGCTTTGGTCCGGATCACTGGATTAAGTGGAAAGGAAGTGAATAGTCATCTATATCGTATTTGTTATTTACAAATTGGCGCTGACGACTTTCTTGGGATAAATTGGGTTATTAGAATGCGCCGACTAATTCGGCCCTCATCAGCATGTTCCTCAAACTTCTGGTTTTACTATCAAGGACTGTTTCATCATTACATTCCTTGCAGGTTGCATTATGTTCTTCAATTCATTGAGAGAACTCCATTACCCAGACGTCTACCTCCTTTCTCTTTGGGGGGAAAAAAATTTCGATATGATATTTCACGGGCCACTGAAACCCATTTTAAAGTGACAGGTGAACTTTAAAAATAATTCAAAAGCATGGACGTCAGGAGCTTTCGTTAACGCCCCTCGAATCGTAATGCTGTTTGAATTTACGAAAAAAAATATGCATACATACATACATACATACATACATACATATATATATATATATATATATATATATATATATATATATATATATATATATATAAAACAAAATAAAAGGTTTTTTGCAACACGATAATAGTGAATGCGGAATCATCACAGATTTTCACATAGCAAATGCTGACACTGCATTGTTCATTCTTAGAGAGAGAGAGAGAGAGAGAGAGAGAGAGATGAGAGAGGAGGCAGAGAGGAGAGAGAGAGGGGGGGGGGGGGGGGGGGAGAGGGATAGAGAGAGAGAGAGAGAGAGAGTCAACTTGCATTTACCCATCATCACCATTATCATCTAAGACAGTTAGGCCAGGCTGCAAAGGCCTTCCTAATAGCAACAACACAAGTACAAGTGGCAGAGTTTGCATTATGGTAAATCACATGGTCGAAGTGCATTCCCCTGACAGTAATAACTACTGCGTATTACCAATAAATCTTGCTTCACACCCATTACCTCCATGTGTTGCTTCGGTACTGGCGGTCAATGATAATGTTTGTTTGCCGTGGCTATTTCCAAGTAATTTCCCTGTCACTGGATATTAATTCCTTTAGCACAATTACTTCGCCCCCAACTACCGTTCAAAGACCCACCCACAAATCTGGTGGCAGCCTAACAAAAGGAAATTGCGCGATCAATATTTCACGGAAGTTTGGCGTGTCTACGTACCCATGAAAATACGTGATTCGAACGCTGAACAATGATGCGCCACTTCAAGAGAAATTTCAAGCGATGGAAATATGAGAGTACCGTGAAATCAATATCTTATTCATTACTCCAATAAAATAAAGAAAAATGGTCATATCAAACGACGAATCATGAAGAAAGTATGAGACTTTTGCTGATAAACAGAACCAATAAAGTCCCACCAAGAGATTCAAGTGCTGAATGATGCGACAAACTTCAGACATTTAATATCATACCCAGGTGAGAGAAATGTAACACGGAAAAGATTAAAACTGAATGATGAGAGAAACGTACGTTCGGAAAACTCAAACGTTGAATTACGAGAAAACGATTCAAATGTTATCTGAAATAGACCATAAATATTTGGCTTGATTCATTCGCCTGCTTGCACAAACTACGAGGCAGATTAAGGGGTTAATAAATCTAAAACGACAAACTAAACAATACCATGAATCAGAAACACGATTTCCAACCAGTATCTCGGATTCATTATGTAATAAGGAAACTAGATAACCTTCCAATCCAGTGAAAATAATTAATGTTTTCATTACATAAACAAAAGATAATCTGTCGTTTCACAGACTATAACTATAACTTGGAGACAGCATCAAGATGATCACTGTGAAAGAGGCTGAAATCCACATTAAAATGAAGCCTCAGTGGCCAATGACGAGAAAAAGTGAACTTTGGATTAGGTAAAGCATTTGAAATATTCAAAACGACACCATACATAATACAAACAAGCTTAAGAAACAGAGAGAGAGAGAGAGAGAGAGAGAGAGAGAGAGAGAGAGAGAGAGAATAATGTTGTTACATTATTCTCTCTTCGGTCCAAATTGTTTACCCTGAATAACAAATACTTCTCGAGTCTTAGTCATGATAAATATCATACTTTAGAAGCGATGGAATAAAGAAAAAAATTTACAGCGAAAAACTGATAGGAAAGAAATGTAACCACATCCTCCCTTACAGTTCAATGAATTTCGTCCGTTCTTTCATATACATTTCTAAAGCTAAATAATTACCGCCTGGTGTAATTTACAAGTGCAATCACGTTGAAATAGTTATATCATCACGGAAACAGGTCAGTGAAATGTGTTGGGATCACTTTTGATATATTTGAGAGTTACGCCTACTACTTATGCAGAAAACTTTACATCATTATAACACATACAAACATAACATTATGCGAGTAAGAGAAAAAAATACGGGGATGTGAATATATTCTTTTAAAATAAAAAATGAAATATAAAAAGCCAAAACAAACCAACGTTGCCCTCAACGGACACTTTCCCAACAGTATCGAATCCTTTCACGCCCTTTGCAAACAGCCGATAAATTTCGAAGTCGAGACATCCGAGATTCGAAGCGTCTCGTCATAACATTCGAAACCACAAAGATAAAACCCGTTTTCGAGCGCTACAGAAAGGAATGACGTCATACGGCGGGGCACTGCCCTGCCCATCGTTGCAGTCTGCTCTATATATTATATATTATTAGTTATATATATATTATTATATATATATATATATATATTATTATATAATATATATATATATATATATATAGTATCAGGATTTTGCATAAAGGTAATTCAAACTTTTTCCTCAACTGTTTGGAAATGTTGGCTTCGTATCATATATCTATATCTAACAACCCTACAGATTGTTATCACTTCATATATAATGTTCTTCTTATGGTTGAGTAGGCAAGATCTTGCCAAGGAGACCCGGAATATGTAACACGAAAGAGAACCGGGAAATTCTAGTTTACAGAAAAAAATTAAATGTTCCTTTGAAAGGTATACCAATTAAAACAACTAATCATTCAACGAAAAAATAAAAGACATTCAAAAGAAATTCAATAAAAAGAGTCACAAAGGATGAGACAGGCAAATGAATTCCAGAAAGTGAGACACAATGGAAGCAGCGTGAACCGATGACTGACATACAATCATGAGAAAAGAAAGAAAGAAAAAGTGAGGGCTTTCGGACTGTCTTCACGGTCCTCCTAGGTCAAGAATAAGTTCAATAAAATAAAATCACTAGCATGACGTGGCTATAAATTTATTCTAATAAAATATATATGAGGCGACCAACCTTAGGGGCTCCCCAAGGTCTAGACCTGGCCTGAATGGATTTAGATTTATGGAAGAAATTAAACTGGTTTTGAAGGCAAATTAAAAATGAATTGTTTCCATTTATATGTGTAATAAGAATTGCTGCAGGACTGTTTGGTGTAGATTTACTATAATGAAGCTGTAGTTAGATAGCATAGATGAAAAGAATGATCAATGATTTTCTGGGATTAAGGTATCACCTAAAAAGAGCGGAGGACGGCACGTTGATGAAAGGAATCCCACTTGGAAGTTCTGGGAGGAGACTAAAGAATCGTAAATACAAGTTAAATAGCCTGGAAGAAATTTTGGAAGGAAAGGGCCTCAACATCCATAAGGTAAGAGACTACAAGTAAGATTGTGGAGTGTCAGGGTAACAGGGAGTACGACACTACTAAGAAACTTTCCATGTTAGCATATGAAGGTTTTTTCACTAAGGAGCCATCTTCTATTTGATGGTGATCATAACAGTGACTTGTTTTGATTTATTCCATAGCCAACCCAATTAGTAAATTCACACTGATAATATATATAATATATATGTAATATATATATATATATATATATATATATATATATATATATATATATATACACAAACAAATACAAATATGTATGTTACAGTAAAACTGTGAAACCAGGGATTTCACGAAATCGCTGAAAATTTCAGGGAATTCCTGAACTCACCAATTCACTTAGGCACATTTGATGCCCGAGGGGCCAGTACTAAACACGGCGAAAAAGTTATTCATCTACACTGTTTCGCCATGTTTAGTACTAGCCATCTTCTATTTGATGGTGATCATAACAGTGACTTGTTTTTGATTTATTCCATAGCCAACCCAATTAGTAAATTCACACTGATAATATATATAATATATATATATATATATATATATATATATATATATATATATATATACACACAAACAAATACAAATATGTATGTTACAGTAAAACTGTGAAACCAGGGATTTCACGAAATCGCTGAAAATTTCAGGGAATTCCTGAACTCACCAATTCACTTAGGCACATGATGCCCGAGGGGCCAGTACTAAACACGGCGAAAAAGTTATTCATCTACACTGTTTCGCCATGTTTAGTACTAGCCACTCGGGAATCTGTTTCTAAGTGAATTGGTGATTCCACGAATTCCCTGAAAGTTTCAGGGATTTCGTGAAAGCCCTGGTTTCACAATCTTACTGTAATATAATATATATATATATATATATATATATATATATATATATATATATATATATATATATATATATATATATATATATATATATAAACGTTCGAACAATATAACATTTTGCTTGCGATACGATTATCTCAACATATCACTTATGGACATCGTGCCTTGTTTACGCGACCCTTCCTACGAGCCTGATTACTGTCACTCAAGGCACATCATCTGATAATTTTTTTTTCTTTCCAAATTCCAATATGGAAAATCATATTTAACAAACATGAAATAAAATCATTCCAGCACATGAGTGAAGGTAATTCGCTGCTACGACTGAAAACGAGAGATATCCTCTGGTCAGATATTTCAAGCAGTCACTGATAGAACAATTCTAACTAATCTGTTTTCATCGTTACGAAGAATCAGTATATCATAATAGTTGGAATCAAGATGCCAAATTCCTTACAATGAAGCTGTAATGCAATAATGAACCATATTACCCATTTTATTTCAGGAATGCAACTGCAATGAAATTCATAATTAATTCAGCCAATACAGTACACACATTGGAGCCGGCCCGAGAAATTACAGAAGTCAAAATGCAAAAACATGTTAAACTGATACAGAAGTCCTCATAGTATCCTGAACACGAATCGGACGGCCTGAATGAACACGAGTCACAACGGCGTATTTACAATTTAATGCCTAATTTTCTTTCTGGTAAGCAATTACCCGGCCATCTGTCTCTTAAAACAAGGTTGAATAAGCATACAAGATGCCTATGGCTTCAAACTAACATGGGCCATGTTACGGCAATTACACCATGTACAGCAAGGCCGATCAAGTGAATATATTTTTATCTGCAGCACCATAACAAAATGAAGCAATAAAAGACACCAAAAGTCTTGTATGGAAGCAGTTCTAAATCCTCCTCCTCTTCTTCTTCTAGTAATAATAAATAAACACTCCCAGATTTATATAGCGACAGCCTAACCATGATTTCTTTTGAAGGCGGCAGATTGCGGTTACCCCACAACAGATGACTTTAACCTAACCACAACTTTTTTTTCTCAAAACATATGGTGCCGTGAGTATTCCTCCACATCATTTGTGATGTCAGTACAGCTAATATAATTACCAATCCCCACCAAAATTTCTTTAAAATTACGCAAGCGCTACTTAACTGTTGGGTCTACCTTCCGTAACCGTGAAAATCATGTCCAATAAAATATGAAAGAAAGAGTTTATAGGATCTCTGCGTGGTATTTACATTCATAATGACATAATGCTATAGTTCAAGTTGCCGCTCTATTAATCACTACAGCACTTATTCAATGAAAGCCAGCAATGAAACATGCTGAAGCCTAGCGACAGAGCGATTTGCACAACGCACACCACACCATGGATAATCACTTCGGTCCTATTCAAATCACCACCAGGATCATTTTCCAAAATGATGTTTTTTCCCCAAAAAAATGGCGTTTTCTTTCATTATATACTATACACAGAATTACAAACCAACAGCTATTATACAGCACTCGATAATTAAAGTAGGCATGTGCACATGAAACCGAAGTGAAAGAAGCGCGTTTGTAGTTACGAATGCAAAGCTGAAACTTATAACTTTTGACTATCATTTCACTATAGATTTTCTCTGAACAGAAGACACAACAACAATATCACTGGACCCGGAAGAGACTTAAAATTAATTCCAATTAAATCTAACATCAAACGAAGCCTGAAAAATTATTCACAAAACTATATATTCACACATGATAATGTCAGGCCGGGTGAGTCCCGACCGCTCTAACTTGAATTTAATTAATTCATGCCAAAAATCTTCCGGACAGTTTATGATAAATTAATCTATGTCACAAAACTGGAATTTAAATGATAAAAGGAATCACAAAGACCAAAAGCCAGATGGAGGGAAAAAGCATTTGTACTAACTAATCACATTACCCAAATACTGAAAATTGAAACGGTTCTTATCTATATTTCTCAGCATTTGCAGCCGTCAGAAGAGCTACGTGCTTCTCATAATTATCATGAATCACGTTTCTAACGACTTGAATGCTGATAACACAGAAGACGAAAAACAAAATATTCCTGAACACCTTGATCAAAACTAGGGTATAATACACACTTGTAAGTCACTGACCGAAAAGAATTCTACAAAATCTTTCAACAAAATTACTTCCATATGAAAGACAATTGTAACGTGCACGTATGTACGTACGTGTGTGTGTATGTGCATATATATATATATATATATATATGTGTGTGTGTGTGTGTGTGTGTGTGTGTGTGTGTGTGTGTGTGTGTGTGTGTCTGTCACGAAGGAAAGACAGTAAGTCGAAAGGCCAACATCACTCCACTGTTTCTCTTTCCTTAGGGGCATATTTGTCTTTTTTTATATATTTATCACGTTCCTTATTTTCGTGATCAGTTATACAAATATGTACATATGTGTGTACAGGAAAATTAATATATATTCAGTACAAAATTTTATAGAAGTGAACATAATCATACTTTAATACTCACCAAGGATCGCTAACACAAGACGTGATTTTGAAATACTGCCAAACTCACCTGAAAATAAATTTTTAAAATCTGTCAATTCAATTCTTAATATCTACACCACAGAACACACACAAGATATCTATATATATATATATATATATATATATATATATATATTATATTTATATATTAATATATATAGATATAATAATATATATTATATCTATATTTATATATATATAGCGAGTATATATATCATATATTTATTTAATATATATATATATATATATATATATATATATATATATTAATAATTTTTATTTTTTTATTAATAAAAATATATATATATAGAGAGAGAGAGAGAGAGAGAGAGAGGAGAGAGAGAGAGAGAGAGAGAGAGAGAGAGAGAGAGAGATACCACACACACACACACACATATATATACTAAAAGACCTCATTGAAGCTGGAAGTATCTAGCGGAGATAATTATCGAAGAAAAGTTACAAGCTTTCTAAGTATCGATAGACTGTACTGATACTTGACAATGAGGACTATTTGTCCTAGAGAGCTTGAAACTATTGTTGAATGAATAAATATTTCTCCGCTAGATAACATCCAGTTTCAATGAGGTCCTGTTAGTTATTGTGTGTGTGTATATATATATTAAAAAAATGTTATACCTCCCTTATAATAATTATGTATATTCCACAAGAAATTTACTACTATCATTTTTCTCTCGAAGAGCATCTTGAATAACAAACAGTGATCATAAAAATTCCCAAAATGGAGCAAGACACCACTCACTAACATACGAGTAGAGCAAAGAGGAAAACACTCTCTGATAACCAAAAGCAAGGCCTAATTAAGAACGACAAAAAAAAAGAAAAAAAAAGAAAGACACCGACTATATGACCGACAAACCAACTCCATAAAATTCGCCAAAAAGAAACCTTCCGAAACCACAATCAACCTGTGGAAGAGTATCGGCCGTCCACAAATTAACCTGCAATCAACTTTTACAAGAGCGACTTTGTTCTGGTGAATTTTACCCCCAGAGAGCTTTATGATTTTACGAGGCTCGCTCTCGACATACGACGAGATCTGGGAACAAATTGCGCGCGCAGCTTCCAAACGTCCCTCTGAGAGAAGAGGCCGTCCAGCAGGATATCTAAATGAACAACGTTCGTTCTCTCTCTCTCTCCTACTCCTTTTCTGTAATCGCTAAGGAGCATCAACCACGACACAAACAGGAAGCGTCATAGACATGTACCTGGCAGCGACATAAAGCCCCGTTTATGCTAATGAGATCCCTGCTCACATTTTTTTTCTTAGGGGGAGGTGTAGTAGGGGCAGAGTTATACGACTTCCGTCTTTTACACTTCTAAAACATGTGCTTGACAATACAACAACGATGAAAAGAAAAAAAAAATGCCGTAAGAAAAATACCTTAGCTTTCGACTCCTAACCTCAGCACTATATACATTCACATCAAGGTTCACTTTTACGCCAATGGGAGCGTCCTTTGTCCAAAAGACTTTTGGAAGAGGTAATGTTATAATAGGCAGGCGGGATAGATTCTTCTTGGCGAGACCCAAAATGAAGAGGGTGTCATAACGAGGAGTATGTACAGAAAGGGACAAAAATGTTTACTAACACCTCCCAACAAAAAGCAACTTTCCATCGCCGGCGCTGTTCATCTTCGCAGGTCCGGAGTCCTCTTCCTGTTACGTAAGTTTTTCAGCTTCATGCGATCTCACGGTGACGCTCCCATTAACATAACCGCACAATATACCGTGTGACGGGAGTGATGGCGAGTTTCGCGGTCACAGGTCGTCTCTATTGAGCCATCTCGCGCTCAGGTTTATGGCGATTTGGGGGCCGACTCCAAGTACAACCAAGGCCCTCACTCAGTATGCTGGTGGAAAACATCTGGAGGAAATGTCAAGGACACTGAAGGAAAATGTAGATCGATTTACGTGGCACCACGGGATTTATTCGTCAAAATGTGAGAGGAATCAATACAATAGTCGAGTTGGATCGGATAGTAACTAACGGGAGAGAATTAAACGAACGGGCGCAGTTTATAAATAACTAATTTCCACTCCACAAAAACAAAATAATCCGCAAATAATGGATTTGGCCTTTTTCACGTTAAAAGTCTGGAAACGCACCAAATATAACAGTACACAATAGGGCTGGGTAACTTCCGACACTTCAAGTCCTCAACTGACATTGATTACGAATAAACTGTTGAAAAAAATGGAAGTGGCGGAAAATTTTGCCTTCATTTCTATCATTTCCTTCGTAGGCAGGATCATATTAGTTTTACCTCTCCTCTCTTTCCCATTTTCCTTCTGGCCACGAAATGTACGGGAAACGAGATGACCATCTCTTCAGCCTTCAACTATTAACAAAGACACTGAATCGTCAAGCAACTCCTGGAGTTCGAAACTGACAACTTATAAGAACCACAAAACTCTGTTATGCAAATAGATTATATGCGACAGGAAACGTAACATGATATTACGCAATCTTCATCCTTGTTAAGAAGAAGAAGAAGAAGAAGAAGAAGAAGAAGAAGAAGAAGAAAAAGCAACACTATATTAAGAGAAGGATGATAAGAAAAACAATTAGAATAGAAACTATCAGGGCACCAAGTCATCTTAAGCCGTTAAAATAATGTACGAGAAAAGCCTAAGCCGA
>NC_087209.1:29091857-29141857 GCF_015104395.2 Macrobrachium nipponense | reverse complement strand
GGAGGAGGAGGAGGAGGAGGAGTGGCTAGGTGAGGCCTATGCCATACTGTGCACCTTGTCATTAACAACCGCCAGGTAATGAAGGTGGCTGCAGAAAAGAACACACTCTGGACCGCAAAAACCTCCATTGGGTGGACTTAATTGCTAGTTGATGCTCCTGTAATTTACCAATCACAAAGAACCTCCCCGTGCCCTTTTTATCAGTTGGTAAACCGATACCAAACCTTCGGGTAATTGGAAGAATTTTACTAGATGGTTGACAGATACCAAACCTTTGGATGCGAGAGGGATTTTATCAGATGGCACATAAAATTACAATTGGGTAATGAGAGGGATTTTATTTGCTGATACACCTTTGGCCGCGAGAGGTTTTGTATCAGATAGCAAAGAGAAAGTTCCTTCAAATATACTCAGAGTATATTAAAAGGACCCTTGGCAAAGTGGAAAAGTACTTCTGGGAAATCTCATATCCTAAACATCTCACCTTCTCACCTGCATAAATATTCAAAATGACCTATTGGCAAGAGCCCGTGCTGGCATAAGGCCAGCTTAATCTTCAACAACAACAACAACATTCTGCGTAATCCTTTGGCTGCGAGAGGAGTCTCATCAGTTTGCAGAGGAAATGCGAATATCTGGTTACCAAAAGGATTTATTGGACGGCAGACAGAAGCAGAACATTTGGGTAATATTTTATTTGAGGGTGGATAAATACCAAGTCTTCCGGTAAGGATGCGAATTTATCAGATGGAGGAGAAAAGGCGAAGATTTGGGTATCAAGAGAGATTTTATTATATGTTGGAGTGATGCCGATAACGGATAAATGAATAAATTATGACATTTAAGCTGGCCACTTAGTCACCCAGTGCTTGAGATGTTACACGTATACCAAACGAATCAGAAAGGTGATGATAAGTACCAAACGTCAAGATAACGAGACGCATGTTATTAGTGCAGATAAATACCCAGCATATAATATGGAGGACTTCATTAGATCGATTTTCATGAAGACAGATATTTTGAGTTTCTGTATTAAGAGGAAACTACAGATATCACAGTTACACTTTAATGGTAGGGGACGATTCATTCATGAACGTTAACGCCGGTTTGATAACAAAATGTACGTCCTTTTTTTTCTCAATCTCTATTTTTGGCATAACGAGGTAATGATCAATCGTTATATGAAAGTAATCCTATCATATCAAGAGGGTCAGACGAGTAATTTACATTATTGGTTGTCAAAATACCATTAAGCTTCTACCTGTTAATATTTCACCACCTTTCCTTCTCGTCGCTCATCTACACAACACCTATGCTATAATACATATAGCTAATATATATTGCTTAAGATATTATTCTGTTAAAGCCATTAGTTTCCCTTATAGACACTGACCATGTCTGGTCATGATTATGATTGTTCCAAGTACTCTTGCTGAAAAGCGCGCACACACGAATGAATGAATGTGTGTGTGTGTGTGTATATATATATATATATATATATATATATATATATATATATATATATATACATACGTATATATATATATATATATATATATATATATAGTATATATAGTATATATAAAAGTTTTATCCCTGAAAATATGGGATACATGTGTTATCAATCTGGGTCTCCGCAAACCTTGTGGACTGAGGCTTACATCCCATTTCTTCCTGCAATCCCCAGTGCTGGGACTACACACAGTCGACTGACTTTCAGGTACGCAACACAATGCTTAAGAGAAAAGTCACAAAGAAGATAAGTAAACAAGAGGCAAAGTGACCCGAACACCCATAACAAATGCATTCACACACACACACACACACACACACACAAAAACATTAAATGCTTTCAAGAACATCATTCTCTCCAATGACTGATCATCAATGACTTAGTACCAGCTACCTGGAACGAAATAAATTACGATTGTCTCTTACTTAAGGGGGGAACGCACAAGTGCGCGCACACATATACAGAGAGAGAGAGAGAGAGAGAGAGAGAGAGAGAGAGAGAGAGAGAGAGAGAGCACTTGTAAAGAGCTAAGAATACCTTACTTTAAATCTCTAGTAAGAGACACATTTCACTGATATTTCTTTTAAGAAGCATGGTTGTACAAACACACACGCACACAAAACTCGTTTTCGCAGAGAGAGAGAGAGAGAGAGAGAGAGAGAGAGAGAGAGAGAGAGAGAGAGAGAGAGAGAGAGAGAGAGAGAGAGAGAGAGAGAGCTCAAACAACAACGAAAATAAGCCATTAAGGTTTCTAATACAAAGAGCATCTCTGTCCGTATTATTCAACAAATTTCCGTCCAGAGAGAGAGAGAGAGAGAGAGAGAGAGAGAGAGAGAGGAGAGAGAGAGAGAAACCGGAATATCTGGTGATAATGAACGATATCATGAACATGTCGAGGTCCAATCATTTTAGTTATTTTGTGGTATATATTATGACGACGCACTAGCAGCCCACATCTATCAATTTTTATATTTCCCCCTTTTCACCGTACCCCCGGAAGCGACCAACAGCAGTCAAATGATAAATGTGCTTATAGATCAATGTTTAGGTCAACTGACAAAAAGTTGAAGGGTATCACCTACGTCATTCTGCATCCGTTTATCACTATACATTAAACCTGTAGCTTTTGGTTGCTAGCCAACAGTGCTTACTAGAACACGTACGTACGTCTGTGTGTGTGTGTGTGAGAGAGAGAGAGAGAGAGAGAGAGAGAGAGAGAGAGAGAGAGAGAGAGAGAGAGAGAGAGAATTTCCTTGTCGGACCCCAGCCCTACCCCAATTAACGTCCAGCAGGAATGTCGTTACCGTTTGCTCGTCGTCATCGGATCTAATGAGACCTAGGAAGTGTTGCAGGATGTCTGCTAAAGAGGTCCCGCCGAAAGGAAGTGCGGAGCCGCCGTGAAGAAGCGTATCACCAGGATCCTGCGGCGTATCACGTCAGGAGAAGGAGGACCATCGGTGGCACACCGGATCATTAACACTTTCCCGTAAACGCTACCGATGGGAGGCCGCCTCACCACCAAGGCAAACATTTGAACCATGAGCGTTTCCGACGAGTTATAATCACCGATGAATCAAGTAACCGCTGTGAATAAAGATGACGTTGCCAACAATTAGCCAGGTTATTTAGCAACGGATAAAACGTGGCTACGACTTTTTTTTTTTTTTTTTTTTCCCTCAGCAGCTCCCCTTTGAGATAGAAAGACTGAGTGGTGGAAAACACACATAAACACGATTTAAACACACACACACACACATCTCATTACATTTTTGCTGTGAATAGTGAACTTAATGAAATTAACCGTGTTTGCGCAACCGCCCACCACCCCACAAAGAAAACCTCCAATATACCAAACGGTTCCATCACGATCAAGGAACAAGAACGATACTGCTCACTTGTGGCTTTCAATCTCATTAATATTCATGGTACTTAGTGCTATAAACGCATAAACGTATTACATTCTTTGAACAGTGCTTCTGTTTAATTCTGAATAAAGTCTGCTGGCTATTTTTGGTATGACCAATTTTGTAGTTTAAAAAATTTGATATCAGGCCATAAATATTTCAAATATATATTATTTGTCAGAAACCAGCAACATCAGAAGATCAGAACTAAAAGTAATGACTTTCAATTGTTGGTGATATATCTCAATAACTACGAAACCAGGAAGATGAGAGAAGCTTGGGGATATCAATCACGATATAAGTAGAATAAAAACAGTATTCTACATCCGATATTCATCATTCTGTACCTAGATAAAAAGTAAAAGCTAGTATTTGTTTGATGATATTCGACATAACGTAAGTAGATGCAATATAATAATAAATAGTATCATATATATATAAATAGATACATACATATATATATATATATATCTTATATATATTATGTATATATATATTTATATATATATATATATATATATATATATATATATTATATATGTATATAATATATACTATATAATTATATATGACGATATCAGTGCTGATGTAACTAGACATAAGGCGGCGTGAGTATCATGCATCCATCTCATCACAATTATCAAACCCGAATTACTCTGAGACCTGACAAATGTCGATCATTTAGTACAATGAAGAATATCTCTCTCTCTCTCTCCTCTCTCTCTCTCTCTCTCTCTCTCTCTCTCTCTCTCTCCTTGGGAATAACAAGACTCAATGAATAGACTAGAAAGTATCTATACTTCAATCTTTTCTCAATATCACTCTCCAAGTCAGGAGATTCAATTTGGACGATATCAATCACTGTATTTTTATGCAGAATAGATACGCTAACAGTCATAAACATTCCCATAAGTAATTTAGTAAATTAGCGCATTTTAATGAGATAAAAAGTCCATATTTTTTTTAAATAATGAATTTACAAACTTACCATATGAGAGGAAAACAAGACTGAAAACCTATTGGATTTTTTTCTTAACCAATTCAATAAACAATCCTCGTTCGGAAAACATCAATAATTATAACACAAAAGGCAACAAGAAACAAGTAAAAAATGCTTCGGTGCAATCAAACTTCGGTGTAATCGAGTTTTCTGTACAGCGTATAATCAAGGCCACCGAAAATATATCGACCTTTCAGTGGTCTCAATATGATGTTGTATGATCCGCGGCCTAAGAACCTTTCAGCCACAGCCAGGTGGTGGCATGTCCTATGGCGTTATAAGTAGTGTGTAAATAATCGAAAGTCACCTATTCTTCATCTGTGTACGGTTTCAAACATACATTGCGAAACAAATGCTTACAAATAGCTGGCGGTTCTTAATAATTTCGCGAGAACCTTTTAGAACGGTAAATGAATTCCAGGGCAAGACAGAATATGGTTATATGGTTATATATATATATATATATATATATATATATATATATATATATATTATATATATATATATGTATATGAATATATATATATATACTATATATATATATATATATATATATATATATATATATATATATATATATATATAAACACACTCATACACATACATGAAAAAATCCGGTAATCCATCCAAGACAAACATTTAAGATAATATTTTACAGAGAGAGAGAGAGAGAGAGAGAGAGAGAGAGAGAGAGAGAGAGAGAGAGAGAGAGAGAGAGAGAGAGAGCTACTGATAGGAAAAGAAGGATGCCGAAAGTAGTTAAGACAGATCGGGGCATCGGGACACAAACCAGAGACGAACCCTGCCAAGCTCACTTCTAATCCGATTTCGCCGACGCTGAATGACTTACAGTCTAATCACAATTATCTCGCGAGTTATCCTGATAACCTAGAAACAAAAGTGTGTGTATGTGTGTGTATACGTATATATACATTCACACACACACTATCGTAAAATCTATAAAAGATTAAAAAACTACACAAAAAATTGAAAGAAAACACGAAGATAAACATTTTACCATAACATATCATCATCATAAAAAAAATAATTACATAAATAAATAAAATCTTTCAACTGGAAGGCGATTCCACTATTCTTTACGTTTAATCGCAGCCCGATAACATTCACAAAACCGAAAGACTAATGGGTAAACAATACGACGTTTGTATATAAAACAAACTTCATAGCTGCTTACGTGAGAAGCTAATCTTTTTAGCGAAAGATAACTTCATTACTGTGATAACAAACATTCTTGGATAACCTCAACAAAAACTAAAAAGGATAATACACATACAGAATTAATTTTAAAAAATGCAACAAAACATAATTTATCAATGCTAGTGGAAAAAAGGTATTCCCGATGAAAGCAATTCTCTACATCTCTCGTAGCAATAGGTACCTAAAGGGCGAACTACGTATTAACAGACATCATATTTGCTGAAGAAAATTCCCCAATCAATGCACTCTGCATACGCCTGAAAAGAGCTTCAGTATGTATATCATATAATTATAACAGCATTAATATAGTGCTTTATCAAGTGAAACATTTTTATGGAATGGAATTTTCCTATTAAAGTAACTCTAGCATCAAAATGTTACAGTGGTTACAGTAAAGAAATATAATTGAAACTAAGCAGTTCACATCCCGAAATAAAGAGAATCGAGACTTTGACACTACTTGTGTTCCTACACACACACACACACACACACACACACACACACAAAATAAAAATAAAAATAAAAAATAATATAAAAACAACACTTAAATCTTTACGTTTGAAACCCATTCTTCCGTTCGAACTGCTTCCTTAAGATGGACCGAAACTACAACTGTTGTTATAAAAAGATTTAAATGAGAAAAGCAGAGCAGAAGAAGATGGATGTGGCAGAAATGAGAATGCTTAGGTGGATGTCTGGGGTAACAAGAGTGGATAGGATCAGAAATGACTACATAAGGGGGTCAACTAAGGTGGTGGAAGTATCAAAGAAAGTGCAGGAGGGGAGGCTGAGATGGTATGGACACCTGTTGAGGAGAGATGAGGACCACGCTGGGAGACATACTATGGGGGTGGAGGTGCAAGGAAGAAGAAAAAGAGGGAGACCAAGAAAGAGATGGAAGGACTGTGTGAGAGGAGACTTAAATGAGAAGGGAATTGATGAGGCAGAAGCACAAGATAGATATAGATGGAAACGGCTCATCCGAAACGGCGACCCCATATAAAAATGGGAACAAGCTGGGAAGAAGAAGAAGAAGAAGAAGAAGAAAGAGCAACGATTTAAATGCCAATCAAATTCATGGAAAAATGCATACATTTTCAATGAAAATGAGTACATTGAACTAAGGTGTTTCAAAACGTTTTAAGGAAAAATACATTTAACATTTGAATCATTCATTCTAAAGCAACGCTCCTTAAATGAGAATTGAGCCCAACAGAGCGATGCAATTTAAATGAGAATTAATTACAAGAGCAATGAGCTTTAAGCAAGAATGAATGATCTAAGGGCAATGAGTATTAAATGAGCATTAATCTTATAAAAACAACGATTTTTAAGTCAGAACTAAACTCCTAAAAGAAACACATATTAAACACAAATTGTAGCATAGCTAGTTAATTTATTCGAGTCCAGCTTAATATCCTTCAATTTACCGAGAAACCAAAATAAAGATGGCGGTTCCACTTCCTCTATTAAACCGTCTAATTATTTCCCACAGCTATTTTATTATGAGTGGTAACGCTGGTCACCTCAACCATATCATCTGAATCATTTATCCATTTCTACTTAATGCGAATCGGAGTAAGACTCTAGTGGCTTAGGATGCAAAAAAGGAAGTGGTAAGTATTTTGAAATAAATATTGTATTTGTTAAAAAAGTCTACCACTTTTATATATAAAAAAGAAAACCTTGCGCATCTGAATTCCAACTCGATAGTGGCAACAAAGAATATCTAGCAAAATGGAGGCTAATGGTATTGGTGTATACTTTTAAGACTTTTTTTCCCTTTTCAGTAAAAGTCGACCAAAAAGGTAATTTCATGCACTATCATTTGGGGGGTCCAAAGTTGCTATAGAATGTGGCAAATTATTATTATTGGGGGGGGGGGGGGGGTTCCAAATTTGCAAAGTAATGCGGCAAAGAACATTTTGGAGAGAGGAACATGGGCCACCATGGCAAAAACATAATCAAATCAAACTCTTCTTGAAAGAAGGACAGATAGAAAGTAGTCTACAGGAGTCAGGCGAAAAGGAGTAGGGGGGAGAATTCCATATCTGATGGTGAAGCGAGACTCGGGTCATCGAACCGAGCAACCCGAAGATTAGGCGATTTACAGGTGTGGTGACCAGCTGGGTGTTATGTCGCCAAGTGAAAACAGGAGGAACTAATAAGAGGCCTGTGGACCACAATGCTCACCTGAGATACCTCGCTGCACTTGAAAGGACATGATTAACATTTTTCCCAATGTTTCTCTGTGAGGCTTTGGATACCTACTGTGGTTCCCAGCCAAACTTGAGGGGCCATTAAAAAAAAAATAATATATATATATATATATATATATATATATATAATATATTATATATATATACACACATAATATATATATATTTATACATATAATAATATATATGTGTGTGTATATATATATATATATATATATATATATATATATATATATATATATAATATATACCTTGTAGTTCATGAGAATACGATATTTTTCCTTCATATTAATTACATAAAATTAAAGTCTTGTAGTTCATGAGTATAAGATTTTTTTCCGTCATATTAATTTTTATAAAACTTAGTCTTGTAGCTCATGAGTATAAGATTTTTCCCCCTTCATATTCGTACTTAAAATTTTGGACTCATACTGTGGACCCATTCTAGCACTGGTTTTCGGGAGTCGTTAGCTAGGACTAAAATTTCTTGAAGGTCATTATCTTTTAAGATATTTACACTCTTTTGTTTAAGATTTTACGGTCATTTCCAACGATACATACCGGGTGAGAACCCTCGGGAGTCATTATCGGGAAAGACCCTCGGTACCTCTGATGTGAATGAACTTGAATCTACACTAATGAAAAAGTGCCTGAGACAATTTTCAAGACATGAACCCCTTTACCAAAGGTGATTCATTTAAGTAGTTCTGAAATAAACCCAACCGGAGAACAATTCCGTCAATAATAAAAGACGAGAATAGTAAATCCATCGCAAGTCCTATAACAAATTTTATATTGGCCAAACTAGAATTTCATTGGAAACGAGAAGTGCACAGCATAAATTGCGTAAGATATGCACATATGAGCATGACACTGAAAACAAACATGTAATCAAGTGGGGAAGGACAAAAGGACAGTTTTTTATAATAACTAGGAGAGAGAGAGAGAGAGAGAGAGAGAGAGAGAGAGAGAGAGAGAGAGAGAGAGAGTCCGGTTTTATACAAGAAGTATGTAAAAGGTACAGAATTTTAGAAGCTTAGTTGACTTGGGACGAGGGCTGTAAGACATGACACCACCGGCATAAATTAAACAACGTGATTGGTGTAATCAAAATCATATCTTAAATAAATATATATATATATATATATATATATATATATATATATATATATATATATTACATATATATATATATATATATATATATATATATACATACACACACATATATATATATATATATATATGTATATATATATATATATATATATATATATATATATATATATATATATATATATATTCATGATAGCAATAAAAGTAATTTGAAAGGTTATTTATTTATTAACTTTTATACATACCATATAATATAATATATATATAATTATATATACATACATACACAAACTGTCGCTCCCAGAAGACTTCAACGCCGTAATAGTTATAGTTCATGTGTTGGTGCCGCCAAACAAAGCACCGAGCAGAGCCAATGTCATTCTATTACTGTGATGTTAAGGCAATCATTGTAAAACACCATATAAAGTATCAAGAAGACGAGCACCTACAATGAAATGACAAAAACGAGTGGGGAATTTCAGATCCACCGGAACCACGAGTAAAAAGTGATAATGTAAGAGTTAATCCCACTGGAAAGAGATACGTGTACCATACAATAGGTATCTATCTCATTGCTCAAATGACATTCCAACAGAAAACTATGATATACGAGTATGTGCGCTAGATGCTTTCACTGAGTGGCATGGCATATTTGTATCTAAGTTGTTGTTGAAAATATCAGATGATTCAGCGAAATTTCAGGACAAAATTATCCTAAAGTAGCGGACGAATACACCTACAGTACGAATGAGAATACTTCATCTGATACTCCTGTCATTTTTGTTCGCTTTCAATGTCTCCCCTCATCCTGCTTCGATCACCACAGAACTTGGCATTGCAACAACTACTACCAGTCAACGAAAAACCATATAAGAATGGAATGGAACATAGAGTTTAGGTCAAAGGCCAAGAATTGGGACCAGAGGTCATTCAGAGCTGAAAAGGAAATTGACAGTAACAGGTTTGAAAGGTGTAACAAGAGGAAAACCTCGCTGTTAGACTATGAATTAATTGTTGGGAGAGGGTAGGGAGTAAGATGGAAGAAGAGAATATGAAAGGAGGTAAAAGAAAAAGGAACGAAAAGGATTGCAACTAGGGGCCGAAGGCAGGCTGCTAAGAACCTTAAGTAATCCCTACAGTGCACCGCATGAGGTGAACTGACGGCACTAACCCCCTACGGGGGGAAAACCATATAAAACCAAGAAAAGTAGTGGCGGATGAGTTTGGAGAGTGGGGAGGAGGAGGGGGAGGAGGAGAAGGAGGAGGAGGAGGAGGAGGAGAGGAGGAGGAGGAGGAGGAGGAGGAGGAGGAAGCGTCGGAAAGCAGATTTTCATAGGAAATGGCAGATGTTGTCCATCCATCAGCTGTGATGGTCTATTAAGTGGAGCCTAGCGGACGCCCTGTGAAAATATTATGATTATCAAACTATGTAAGAGACTTACTTCCTCGCTAAGGGTTTATGTTACGGAGGTGAGAATACAAACATCGACCTACACGAGGCTCGTTTGCTCCCACATTCTCAACCACGGCCGCTAAATACCTTGCAGCGCCACCTCAGCTGACACGGATATTACTCCATATAACGGCCAATAATATCACCAATCTAGCCCGTAAGCGAATACTGAACGAAATCCCAAAGAGGAACCGAAGTTAATTTGGTCTCAATTGACGTCCAAATTCCAGCATCTTCATTTCACTATAATCAGCGTAATTACATTTTCATTTAAAAATATTAATATTAATTAACATTAGTCAGTAACAAATGAAACCATTAATTGAAAAACAAAACATCAATGAAACTAAATAAACTATTTTAGAAGGAATAATTTCTTTTCCTAAATGTTAATTCACCCAAATTTACAAGTACGATAAATCGTCATAATCCAGATACATGAGAAGAAGGGTATTAGATTGCCGATCCCATCGGCCTCTGCATAACGATAAAAGGAGGCGTGAGAAAAGCACGAAAACATCGTCGCATAAAGTCGACGATGGAAAATACCATAAAAAGAAAATGACGCTCATAGAAACGGTATTCATACCGGGCTCACAACGGATCACACCATTAAGGTTCTAATTAAATTAATTTCGGGAGTAAAAAGTCATGAGAAAGCAGGACCCGACGGTACCACAGGCGCCGTAAAAAAATAAATAAATAAAAAAAGAAACACTTCACAATTACCTCAATTAGCAGCGACGACGTTGTGAACTGCGACATGATGATGAACTCTACTTGTTGAAACAAACACATAATGAAGTCGTTACAAAAACAGTAACTGTCAAAGTAATGATGAAAACAAGGAAACCGACAAGGCGCTACGTATCAGGGACTTCCCGACAACGTTTACGTCCACAGCTCTTGGATGCCGACCACGTTTCCTTGAGGCAACGACTAAAACATTGCCATAAAAGATCTGCAGCCATTATACCAACACTGTGAAGGATGTCACTGTTCGAGGATTGAAAATAATGAGAATGGAAACTGAAAGATTTCAGTCGGCAATACAATAACAAAAAAAATTAAACAGTACAACAATACCACTAAAAATGATGCGAAAATCAGAGAGAGAGAGAGAGAGAGAGAGAGAGAGAGAGAGAGAGAGAGAGAGAGAGAAACATCTTATTCTTTAACGTAAATGGTTACACAGTAATCCCTTCCCCCAAGGTTAGTTTCAATTTTCTAAAAAAGAAAAACTATTAAGATGGTTATCTGTCTCTCCGTCCGCCCTCAGATCTGAACTACTGAGGCTAGATGGCTGCAAATTGCTAAGTAGATCATCCACCGTCCAATCATCAAACACACCAAATTGCAGCCATCTAACCTCAGTAGTTTTTTATTTCCTGTAATGTTAAAGTTAGCCATGATCGTACGTCTGACACCGCTATAGGAGCCAACAACACAGTCCACCACCGAGCTGTGGCTGAAAGTATCATAAAGCATTATACGCTGTACAGAAAACTTTATTGCGCCTTAGAAACTTCGGCATATTTTTTACTTGTTTAGTTCTTGTCATACCATAGCCCACTTAAACATGCCTAGTCAAATTTTCCACGTTAAGGTTTTCTTTCCTACTCTTATAATTTTCTACCTCTTTACGAAGTCATCACACTGAAGCCTTTGGTATATATATTTCCGCTTCACAGGAATGGGTGTCTAAGAAATAAACAAAGAAAGATAAAAATACGAAGGAAATGCTTTAAGAGATTTTATTCAATATTCCATCAACGCTCCATATGCACAGATACAATGTAACATGACATTACTGAGTCCCATTGCCATTGGGGCGCCCTTAATGAAATGAACCCACACAGGCTCATAAATATCTATTTTGACGATGTGACATTTAACTTCAGAAACCGTTCCATAATTTCACAATTATGAGTCTATAATTAGAGTTAGCAATGGGACTTCATTGGATATTTTCATTAAATAAACAATTTGAAATGAGAGAGAGAGAGAGAGAGAGAGAGAGAGAGAGAGAGAGAGAGAGAGAGAGAGAGAGAGAGAGAGAGATCCCTTTTACACAGTCATCAAAGGAATGATGTGACATTTACTAATCGACCTCTAAGTTTGATATCTCTTGTCTATTTCTGTTTGGATTTATCACAACGATCAAGTTAATTAAGCAGTCCTTAGATAGCGAGATAGAATTAGCTTTATTATTAATAATAACATACTGAAGACAACATTAAAAAAGACTAAGAACGTGATATACATGTAAGATACCTATATAAATAAGCACCAACATACTTCACAAATTTAAAAATAAAGTTGCGAAGGGAAATATGTCTCTCTTTTAACACCACATCCAAGAATGAGGCTAAATTTGTTAAATAAAAAGCTTTCTAGCTAGTTTTGTCGTAATATTCTGAGCCACTTTGTCAATTACCTCTTATAAAGCTGACAACTGTCGTCATTGTCTCTACAAAACGTTCTCCGGCAATTTTAACGGCTGACAATCAATGAAATCTCAGTTGCAATCCTTTGAGATACGTTCAGTTCTTCTAAAGAATAACGAATTTTCCTCTTGACATTGTATCTATTGTTCGACAAGCCTGCAAATGTGTCATTTCGCCAGTTACCTTTCACAAAGCGGCGGCAGTCTTCACAAAGTCTCAATACTACCTGTGGAGTAATCAACTCGGGTATACCTTATCCGACAGAGAACGCTATTAACAAAATAACAGAGTGAAACCTGCATACTTCCCTTCTGAAGTCAGAATAACGGTTTGCCTTCAGTCATGACTGGTTTCCCAATGGGAGGGAAACTACAAGAAATACACGAGAGAGAGAAGAGAGAGAGAGAGAGAGAGAGAGAGAGAGAGAGAGAGAGAGAGATTGTCTTCAGTCATGAATGCTTACCCCAGGGAACGAAACTACATGAAATACATGAGAGAGAGAGAGAGAGAGAGAGAGAGAGAGAGAGAGAGAGAGTTGTCTTCAGTTATAACTGGTTACCCAATAGATAGGAAACTACATGAGAGAGAGAGAGAGAGAGAGAGAGAGAGAGAGAGAGAGAGAGAGAGATTGTCTTCAGTTATGACTGGTTACCCAATAGAAAGGAAACTACACGAGAGAGAGAGAGAGAGAGAGAGAGAGGAGAGAGCGAGAGAGAGAGAGAGAGAGAGAGAAGAGAGAGAAGAGAGAGAGGAGATAGCCTTCAGCTTATTTTGATTCTAAAGGTTAAGGACCCAATAGAAAGGAAACTACATGAGAGAGAGAGAGAGAAAGAGAGAGAGAGAGAGTGAGTTACAAGGATTATGATGTCTCAAAGACTTGTTAGTCCATCCGAGGAGACATCGTTTTCTCACTTATCTCTAGGAGCAGGTTTTACTGTTCATTCACAGTGTCCTAATGATTTTGTCTAGCTTTCTTTTAAACTATTCCACACTGTTGCTGTTTGCAACTTCTGGCGGCAGTTTATTCGATGTGTAACATATCTTGTATGTAAAGAAGTTCCCACAATGGGATGTGTTGTATCTCTTCAGTTCTAGTTTCCATCCATTATTTCTTTTCTGGTTGTCGTTTAACGTAAATTGGTTGTTGTCTACTTTTGTTATGCCTTTTAGTATTTTGAATGTTTCTATTAGTTGTCCTCGCAATCGTTGTGTTTCTAATCCATACATGTTCAGGCTCACTAGTCGTCTTCGGTAACCTATCTTGCCTGAGAAATGGAATTAACTTGTGACTCTTGCTTGTACCCCTTCTAATCTATTTATGTCCTTAGTGTTGGTGACCAAAACTGTACTGCAAATTCAAGATGAGGTCTAACTATTGGTGTGTAGAGCATCGTTTCCTTGTTTCTGTATTGGAACTGCCATTTTATGTATCCCACTAGTTCCCGTGCCTTCTTTTCAGCTTTTATGTACAGTTTTGTGGATTTTAAGTCTTTGGTAATAATGACGTCAAGGTCCTCTTCTCGTTCTACACTATTTATGTCATTCCCAAGCACCATATAGTTGGCATGAGGGGTTGTATGTTCCTATTTGTAGCACTTTATACTTATCCTAGTTAAAAGGCATTTGCCATCTTTTTGAACAATCTCCTATTTTCTTTAAATCATTTCTTAAAACTTTCTACTGTCTGGGTCTGCTGCATGACTGGTTACCCAATAGGAAGGAAATTACATGAAATAAATGAGAGAGAGAGAGAGGAGAGAGAGAGAGAGAGAGAGAGAGAGAGAGAGAAAGAGATCTTCAGTCGTGAATGATTACCCCATTGGGAAGGAAATATTAAGAAATACATGAGAGAGAGAGAGAGAGAGAGAGAGAGAGAGAGAGAGAGAGAGAGAGAGAGAGAGAGCCATAATACCCCCGACAACAAAATCTGTTTAGTTAACCTGATGGACTGAAACTCGAACAGCCATGTTGTTGAACCGAGTCTGTTTTGAAGATCATGCCTCCGACGTCCTCTTGTCAAATTATAATGGGCGTCAGTGTCAGCGCGATTTTCGCATCGTCTTCCGCCGACTCAAACTTTCATGTGCATTTGGGGCTGCTTGTAAGGCCCTGCCTCGGTGTTTGTTCTGGCAGACGCGAGTGAGGGAAGACTGACATGTTCCTTGTTAGATCATTATTTAGGCAAGAGACAGACTTCAGGTACATTATACCTATTAATGATACTCTCTGCGGTTGTTGCCTTGCTGACTCAGCAAGAATGGGGACGGGGCTCTTCTTCTTCTTGCTGTGTCTTGTCTCCGCGCATTATAATTTTCCTTTTTTGTTTAACTGATTTTTATTATCATGCAATTCTTTATTATCATGCCATTCGTCTCTCTCTCTCTCTCTCTCTCTCTCTCTCTCTCTCTCTCTCTCTCTCTCTCTCTCTCTCTCTCATGTATTTCTTGTAGCTTCCTTTCCACTGGGAAACCACCATTCATGACTGAAGATAATCTCTCTCTGTAAGTGAGCACACGATGTCTCCTCGGATGGACTAACAAGTCTTCGAGACATCCTACTCCTTGTAAGTCTCTCTCTCTCTCTCTCTCTCTCTCTCTCTCTCTCTCTCTCTCTCTTGTAGCTTCCTTCCCACTGGAAAACCATTCATGACTGAAAGCAAACCGTTATTCTAATTTCAGAAGGAAAAAACCAAAACATATTTCACTGGTCCCTTTCTCTATTTTCTGTTGAATCAAGGATGAACCCTGGACTCATTTTGTAAACGAGTCTTAAACTGAATTATGCATATGGATTTTGAAACTTTTATAATTATATAAGCATGAAGAATTGGTTAAAATATTTCCACATTTTAAAGCGTGCTCTTCACGATTGGCAACTGACACAAAAATAGAGCAACTGTAACTCCTGTAATACTCCCTATGTTGATAGATAATGTTATTCTGATGTTTCCAGGGTACTACAGCAGCTGTTGTAATGTAATCCCTAGGTTACCGGAAGGTTGCAGAAACTGTGTAACTTTGACGTTCTCGGGATGTTGCATAAAACACTTGACTCGGATGGTTCCTGATGTTGAAGTGATAGTTATTCCAAATTTACCCGATCTTATGTTAATTAGGAGATACTGACGTTTCCATCATGAAGTAAATACAGAGTTCAGTGATACCGTACCAATTAGATTCCGATGTCACTAGAAACTGTTGCCGTAATAATGCGACTAAGTTGTATTCTGTAAGTTACTTTATAACTGTACTTGGTTAATGCTTGGAAAGGTGACCACCAATGAACGCAAGATGCCGTTGGCACATGCGTACCTGTGACCAATATTCAAATATGCAATAGACCTTGCGTTTCGTGGAAGCGACAGAAGTACACAATGGAGGAGGAGGAGGAGGAATTACTATTATTATTATTGGTGGTAGCCTAGTAGTAGTAGTAGTAGTAGTAGTAGTAGTAGTAGTAGTAGTAGTAGTAACCTAAACATATCCTCCAAATGAACAGATATTCTAATTATCAACTGGATTTTTATGATGACAATTATGTCTAAGTCTAAGTCGGAACCGCCAAGGAGGAGGTTGATCAATTTTGATGGCGCTGACAGGTAAATCAAATCTCAGTTGAAAAATTTTATTTTACTGCAGATTTTTAATCCAAAAATGTGGATGTGGCTGAAGCGACTCAAAATTGTTATCACGTTACTCAAAATTGTTATCACGTATGTCACTGTCTATTCTTTGAATATTCTATGTATATGGCCTTGAGCTGATAATAAAACGTATTATTACTATTATTATTATTTTTTTATTTATTTTTTTGTGGGGGGGGGGGGGGGTCTATCACAGTCCTCCAATTCGACTGGGTGGTATTTATAGTGTGGGGTTCCGGGTTGCATCCTGCCTCCTTAGGAGTCCATTACTCTTCTTACTAACTGCTCCTGGAGCTACTTCAGCCTCTAGCTTTATTATTATTATTATTATTATTTTATTATTATTATTATTATTATTATTATTATTATTATTAAAAAAACTAGGGCAGTCCTATGCTCAATAAGTCTTAGCCCGGCCGTAGCTCGACTGAGTAAACTGGACATGGAGAGAATTTTGATGAGTACGATGACAATAACATACTAGCAGAAGCCACTTAAGAACGAGATCTAGATAACATTTCTGAATATTCCGGGGAAGTCAAAGCGATGCAACCGTAAAGAAATACACTGAAAACCTGTTTACTAGCTGCCGGCCAACATTAAGTGAAATGCTGCTCGAAAAACTGACGGCCTCTCGAAAGGTCATTACACCACCTAAAATCACTGAAGTAACTTGCAGAAATAAATAGTTAGCATACACGCGAATAAAGACGATGTTCAAACAGATGCCATCCCCCTGGAAATGAGGCAAGAAATTTCTTATATAAAAGCAAAATACAGTGACTTATGCATCAAGAATAACTTCTTTAATATTTATGATAGAAGAATGAATACGATGAAATCAATTATGGGTCACAGACTTTACAAGCCAATAAAACAAGGGTTCAAAGACAAACTCAGCGACAAACATAAACTTTTAAGACAAGAACCATTTTCTCTTCAGGAACAAGACAACGAGCACCTCCACATGAAGAACACGGGACGTATCCTTCTGCAGACACAAAACTCAATACCTCAGCCAATCAAAGCGAAGACTCGCGTGTTCGTGGAATGCATTTCCTCATCGGGGAGGGTTTAAATCGTGATTAAATTAACGGGGCGTTGGCTGGCTTTCGAAAAGTTCCCAGGCTTGGTCCTGATAACCATCCCAAAACTATGATATTAAGTGCAGCTGTGATAGATTGCATCTGCCTAAGGAATTTCATCCATCACTTGAGGAGAACCTGCCAGCCTTCTCCCTATTAACTCCCATCAAAATTAGCACCGAGATCAATCATCTCAGTCTACATCGAAAGCGGGAACTCACGGCGTCACGAAAACATGATGGAAAATGCCTCCCAAAGCATAGAGTACTGGGGATGCTATAATATGCTCATTCTCTCTTTTACTTGAGCGTAGCATGTGAGTGCACGAGCGCACAAATATATATATATATATTATATATAATAATATATATATAATATAAATATATAATATATATACACATGTGCTATAACATATGGATATATACACTCATGTATATGTATGTGTATATACTATGTATATAATTTAATGTATTTATATATTATATACATAATAATAGTGTAATTCATATTTCAACACTAATCCCTTTTGGATGCAAAATATCTCTTTGCTGGAATACTCTTTATTTAATACAGAAAGGTTCTCCAATTAAAAAATACATCTAAAATACAATACAGAAAGATATTTTCCATGGATACAGTCCAGTAGCTGAATATTTCAACCTCTCAAGCCCAGAAAACACTTGATATGCATAAAAAAAAAAATCATGATACACTTCTCGAACAATTCTTTTCAAATCCTTAAATTAAAAAATTATATAGAAATTGCAGAACATAAATAACTTTCAACTAAATGTTCTTATAGCTAAAACAATAAGCCTGAATAAAATGTGCCGGGTACGTCTAATTAATTATCAGAGAGAAAACGAGTTCGAATGCAATTTAGTCGGGAGAATGTGATAAAGGTGGCGTCCCAGACTTATTTTTTCCTTATTCCACGTATTATGAACAATATTCTTATTTTTCGACAATACCTCGTTTTCCTTGAAACGAGATCGTTCCACGGAAAACAGGGCGACAATCACAGCGAAATACCTCCTCCTAACTGTTAAACCAACGGTGAATAGAGCATCCACCAAGCAAGAAATCGAGTTATTAACAGAGACATTTTAAAGGAATCCCCCCCCCCCCTTTAATATAAATCTAATATAAACTCTGCGCTCCACAGTCAGTACTTAAATGATCTAGTTTCTCATTATTATCTCATATTTCCCGATACAACCAAGTCACATTATAAAGCTCCGCTCACTACCCATATAAATAATACTTTTTAACTTTGCGACCATACATTATTGTCCCCATTAAATGCACAAATACTTCAAGGATAATCTATTACAATTACTTAAGCCTCTATCGTTTTTCAACACCGATTTTTTCACATATGTCGCTCTTTTCATTTCCCTTAATGATGCAAACTAAACTTGATTACATTTGTTGAACAGCCCCAAAAGCGTCCCGATTTTTGTCACCCTACACATCTATCTATAAACTCTTATTCCAGAGCTCTCTCTACCTTTCCTCGGCTCATTTTGATTCAACTCCTCTTTTCACACGTCCATCATTTCCAGTATTTACTACCAAATATTATTGGCAAATCATTATCATTCTTCTCACGTTGCATTCCGGGAATCAATTTACTTCATACACTGATTCTTCCGTTAACAGACACTACTCTTTCGCTAATCTTTACAACTACTTGAAATCACCATTCAATACTGTTAATCGTAAAATATTGCATTTGTAAAACTTTATGCTTTCCTGAAAGTTGAACCTACATCTCTACACTCCATGCATTAATAAAAAAAAGGGGGGGAGGGGGCGCATTACACCAAGCAGTCGAGTGTTGAGTAAGAGTATAGCTATTCCACTCAAGAAATTTATTGTCCTAAATTTCCACTTTGAATATAATTGTTATTAACTTTCCTTAGACACTTCTCTAAACACAAGACACAAAGAAAGCGATACAGGTTAACCTTTAGTCTTTTTCATCTCTCCTCCTCCTTACTGACTATCGGACCAAAGAAGAAAATAATTTCGTGACATTATTAAATGTTACTAAAACTATGAAAACAATCATTAAACGTAGTAACTATGAAAACAGGACACTGTCTTGGAAAAAATCAATAAAGAGTATCCTGCTACTCACTTTATCCAATAGTTATATGGTTATGAATAAAACATTCATTTTTAGCTCATAATCTACCCAGGAACAAAGATACGAATCCACGGAAGTCTCACTTCACTTTTCACCTTCTCTAGCTCTCATTATCTTAAGGTCCTGAGCAGGTAAGAGAGCATTTGAACATTGTGCACCAAGACTATACAACAAAATGCCACCTGAATTGAAGATCATACGTGAGAGAGCATTTGAACATTGCGCACCAAGACTATACAATAAAATGCCGCTTGAATTGAAGATCATACAAAAAGCAAATTCAAAAAATGACTAAAGGCTCGCCTATTCTGCGGCTACGATACTGACGATAAAACACAAAAAGATAATTATAAAAAATACGAAGCCACTTATTTTTAAAAAACGTACGACGCCCCGCCAGAGAGGGAATCATCCCTGTGGAGGGCTGTACATGAAACCAAACAAAGTAAAGTAAACGCTGAGAGCACAATCTGGTTGGGGTGTGCTATTTCATTAGGTACTGACCCTAACCTCATGACAATTTCAACATCTCATTTTCATAATCCGGAATTCCAATTTAGTAACGGACAAACAAATTTTCGAAAATAATCATCATTATTAGAGTTATTATTCAAAGTCTGTTAGCTTGACACGCAATGTATCACAAACTATCCTGAAATTCCAACTCGGAACATACTCTTTCCCCCTCTCAATAACTTTAGTAGGGTAAAATAAAAGCAGTTTGAAGTCACCGATTACACGCACGCACGCACAAACAAACAGAGAGAGAGAGAGAGAGAGAGAGAGAGAGAGAGAGAGAGAGAGAGAGAGAGAGAGTTTGGAGTTACTGCTTACACAAACACACACACTGAGTTGAAGTCACCGCTTACACACACAAAAGTTGAAGTCACCGCTTACATGCACGCGCACGCCACACACACACATACACACAGAGTTGAAGTCACTGCTTACACAAACACACACACTGAGTTGAAGTCACCGTTCACACACGCAAAAGTTGATGTCACCACTTACACACACACACACACACAGACTAGACTAACCCAACACTAATTTACAAGAAAGGGAAAAGGGAAAAATGATTCATTTCGCTTTGAAAGGGATGCGTGAAACTGCGACGTTCACGAAGGGTTCTAATTAAGCAGAAAAAAGTTGGCAGGTAAAACAATTAAGGAGGCCAACAACAATCCCGTAATTAGGGAAAGGGCAGGAAAAGGGGGCGAGCATTTTCCCAGTTTTCACAGACCTCTTTCAACCTTGCAACAATAATTGACGGTAGGAGCGGCACCGTACAAACGCTCAAGATATAAAAAGGACAATTTACCAGACAGAATTACCATAAAATTAACATGCTAAATTATTCTGTAATTTAAGAAATGGGAAGCAACACGTCATTACGGCTGCGTAAACAAGGACGGAACGAATAACTTTTCTTTTACTGCGTATTTGCTCTCGAAATTGTCGAGGTAATCTCTTCAATGCACAAAGCATTACCAAAAATAAGTAGCAGAACCGTTCTACTATAATCATGCTTGACTTCTTCCTGTTGCTGCTTACTTCGAATGCGAAGGCTTTTGTCGAAAGCGTATGTTGTAAGATGTATAAGGTGCTCATAAAGTCCCAGTACCATTACAAGTATTTATTGCTCAGAAACCATATAACAGAGTAATGCATTTTTTTTTTTTTTTTTTGTAGAATTTCTACATTTCCTCAAGATTACATTCAGAGCACTTCATGCAATACATTTCACATATGCACCTCCAGTTGCCATCACAGTGTCGGGATGATATTCCATCTCCCTCCATATGCTGCAGCGCATATAGAGGGAGGGAGACGGAATGTCGTCTCGACATTGTGATGGCAACTGGAGGTGCATATGTGGAATGCATTGCATGAAGTGCTCTGAAAGTAATCTTGAAAAAAAAAAAAAAAAAAAAAAAAAAAACAAAAAAAAAAAAAAAAAAAAAACTGCATTACTCTGTTATATGGTTTCTGAGCAATAAATACTTGTAATGGTACTGGGACTTTATGGTCACCCTAAACATATGCTCTTAATAAATAAAGGTATAAGCCACTTAATTTATGCAATTATCACGTTCCAAACTTTCGTATTCAGTTATACATATGCTCTTAATATCGATACGACCATCAATCCGCGAAGGATATAAAAACAAAATATAAGTTACTTTGCATTAAAGACGTTAAGAATTTACGAAGATGTTCTGTATTTCTTGAGAAATGAAATTCTGTTATCTCATATATTATACTCCTTTAACTTCCCATCTTTTAAGAAATAAATGAATCGCCTTGGATATTAAGCCTAACGCTTTCAAGATAAGATCTCCCAACCACTTTTCACGCTTTTTATTACTCAAGAAGGCTGGCTACATATATACATTTATATACATGAATTTTTATCAAATCACCATGATTCATATCCATGCATTAAGCTACAAATGTCCTTTAATATCCATTTCTCTCTACCTCGAAATTAATAGAATTAATATAATTTCATATATGTTAACCGAAGGGGAGTTTTATAGTTGATAATAATTTCGTTCTCTCGTTGATTCGAACCAGCCCACAGAGGAGGAATTAGGACTTCAGTGATGTTACCGACCAAGCCGGAGTCCTGACTTCTCCTCTGTGCGGTGGTTCGAATCCACGAGAGGACGAAATCATTATCAAGTAAAAAATTCCCCTTCGGTTAACATATATGAAAATATATTCATTCCGAGATAGAGCGAATTGGATATTGAAGGACATTTGTAGCTTCATGCACGTATGTATGTATGTATGTATGTATGTATGTATGTATGTATGTATGTATGTAGTAGTATGTAGTATGTATGTATGTATGTATATATTAATATATATATATATATAATATAAATTATTAACAGGACCTCAGTCAACTGGATCGTGTCTGTGAGAAAGTTTATATATATATATATATATATATATATATATATATATATACATATATACATACATATATACATATACACATATATAATTTATAGATACTTAAAGAGATAGTAAATTAAGCTCAGCGTATATAAATGACTGACCTCGCTCAAGGCTGAAACGAAGTGTTCAGTTGAAATCTTTCGCTCCTTGTGCCAGGCAGCCTTAAAGGTTAAAGACGGAGGCTCTGGAATTCTGTTAGAGAGAACCTTTCACCTGAGCGTTAATAACGCAAGAGTATTATCGCTGAACAGAACTTACCCCGTGAAGGTGAACCTCTCAAATTAGGAGCTTCTTTCAGCGAACCCAGTATCATCATCAACTTGATACATGCATTCGATCTATGATTATATTCTTATGACGACATGTATTATTAAGCAATTACACTTATGAAACAAAAAGTAATACAAACTTCATCATTAGAGATTTTTGACAATAGATATTTTACAGTTGGCTTCCAGAGAACAAAACAGGTTAAATAAATGACTAAAGAAAGATACGCGGCTGCCTATTATTTTTAGTTGTGCATATTCGCTCGTCACTTCTATAAAAAATGATACGCATACTAAAGACATGCGCCTACAAATGCACAGCATCGTTGCTTACATAAATAATAAAACGAATACCACTACTGAATATTCAGGATAATAAATTTACAACCTAGCAATTCTTTCGCGTTCAAAAGTAGACAATGACCTTCGAAGTCTTTACCAAATTCCGTTAGGTTTTACGAAAATATGAACAACACAAATCAGTTCCGAGACGGATGGGGCTCCTATTTAAGCATAACATAATACGAGTAAAAGAAATCCGGTTGGTTTTAAAACATACAGGATTATTTATTTTGAAACAGGAAAGTATCCTTTTTATGGACATTCCTAAAAGTGTTTTTATTCGTCAAAAAAGCCCACTTAAAACCTATATTCATACTTCAAATGAACGACTACAGATAACAGACTTTTCAAGTTTCGTTTCTTGAACATTAAAAGAATTAACTATGATAATCATCACTACTACTACCACTACTGCTACTTTATAGTTTTCATAAAACTGAAGGCATCCGTACCGAAAGAGAAAGCCCATGTCAAGAACTGAGCAAATATAAATCTTTTTAAAACATAGACGAAAATAAAGAACAAATAAAGAACAATATATAGATTCTATATAAAAAAAGATATTTCCACTGGCAAGAGAAATCGTGGGCCAAAACTACCCGAGCCAAAACTCCTTTACGAGCGTTGGGTGTAAATTCTACAATGTTGCTCAGCACCAACCCGTTCCTATTCGTGAAAACGTGACTCTTAAAAAGGTTTACTGTTGCCAGCTTAATTCAATTTGGTATCAAGAAAAACGAGAGAGAGAGAGAGAGAGAGAGAGAGAGAGAGAGAGAGAGAGAGAGAGAGAGAGAGAGACTATAGGAGATGGCCGAAATGTCGTCACTTTACGTTATAGATCCTGGCGATTTGAATCTATTAGAGAGAGAGAGAGAGAGAGAGAGAGAGAAAGAACGGTCATTATAAAAAATCTTTTATAGTTTTTTTTACACCATTATGAGGCTTTGCTGTTCTCAGGCTAGCTGAATAAATTGATAGTAATTTCACAAAAATTTTCCTTAAGAATGTTTTGACATTTTTAAATTGTCTTTAAAATCGTCAATACAAAAATAAAACTATAATCCTTCATACTATAATAAAAAAAAACATTATGTGAAGTGACAGCAAAAAAAATATGTAAAAATATTACAATAAAAAAAATAAAAATAAATCCCTACTTGACGTACTCTCCTCTTCGCTAAGTGAAACTTAAAATATTCAAGAGACTGGTTAAAACACACAGTCTTTGGAAGGACGATAAGATCAGCGCTGATGCATATCTAACGTCCTGTCCACTAATCACAAGGCCTCTAAACATTTATTCTATGCAAGAAAAAAGCCTGGTAAACAACCACCGTGTTCTCCCGTAGGTGTTCACAGAGAGAGAGAGAGAGAGAGAGAGAGAGAGAGAGAGAGAGAGAGAGAGAGAGAGAGAGAGAGAGAGAGAGAGAGAGAGATTTAAACAATTTAAATATAAATTCGAAAGTTAATGAGCTTCAGACACCTCGATACAATCTTGACCCTTTACTGTAAGATTATTAATCACGAAAGTTACAACAATGCACATCAAAATTTCCCTGCACATGTACATTACGACACACACAAATACATATATATATTATATATATATATATATATATATGGAGGAAGGAACACGTACTTGAATCCACGGTGGAAAGGTAAGTGAAAACATGTCCACATAGAGGAACATAACGACAAGACTTCTGCATCTAGGGTTATATAATATCCATAATTAAGCAGTGTTTAAGACGGTCGATTCAGCCACTATAAGCAGAGATATCCAAAGAAGACTCGGTTATCAACTTAGCATCAAAACAAATTAACCAAGGCCTACTGTAATGGTTTGAGAAACTTTTTGTAAAGACTTGCGTTTACCATTCGTATACATACTATTAACAGCTCTATTAGTGTCTAATATGTCTGATACCCAGAGAGAGAGAGAGAGAGAGAGAGAGAGAGAGAGAGATTACACTTCTGAACTTTCGCCGGTAATTGAAATCGCTGCCCTTACTTTCAAGTGATTCATTTTCAAAGAGAGAGAGAGAGAGAGAGGTTTATGTAAAAGTACTTTCGCTGATATTCAGTTTGGCAGAGAAAGTTCCCATTCAACGCAAGAGTGGAGACAATTTTTCTACCAGGAATTTCTCACAGGTCAAGAACTATTTTCAACAAAGGGAAAAAGTGAATGTAATTATCAGTTAGCTAAGTTACAAAACTTGGGCGAGGGAGAGAAGGGAGGGGGGGGAAGGGGAGGGGATGGGTGAATGAAGTGGGAGGGGGGGGGGGGAGAGAAACAGAGAAAGAGAAATGATTGTTGTGTTAGAAAGTTCCGTGGCAGAGCCGCCGGAGCATAAAGGGTACTCTTCATGCCCCACTGCTCCTTGGCTCCTCCATGCCCACGCTACCCACCCCCCCCCCCACCCGAAAAACACAAACCAAAATTATTGCCTTTGATTAGAAAGCTCACTCTTCGTGAACTATATACTTTAATCCCCTGCACTATCCGGAACCACTGTTCCATGAACGGCTTAAAAGTACAGCGGAGAGAGAGAGAGAGAGAGAGAGAGAGAGAGAGAGAGAGAGAAGAGAGAGAGAGAGAGAGATAGGCAAAAAAAAAAAAGACGTTTGAAAAAAGCATTCCTAGAGACCGACCCACTCTTCCGTAAACCATAAACACCCAGGAGGAGGAGGAGGAGGAGGAGGAGGAAGAAGACGAATAAGAGGGGGCAGGGAATAAGGATAAAGGTAGGGGGAGGGGGGGGAAGGTGCTGGAGAAATGTTCAAGATACTTTTCCTTCCGAATTATAATGAAGTTCAGTCTACCGTAGAATCATTTGCATCTGCTCTCACCTCTTGCAGAATCGCCTCAAAAACGACCAAGGGCAGGCGATAAATATGCACTCTTGCCGCCCCTCCCACCAACCAATCTATGCCTCACACCACACACAAAGAGATAACAGGAAAAAACTATGAAGGGTAGAGGGTCAAGCAGGAGAGGAGCCGAATACTACCAACGATGGCGGAACCGAGGAGATAAAGCAATTAACGAACATGATAACTAGGTTAATACTCTTTTGGCCAACCTTTGGAATGGCGGCTGGCATGATCGCCTTCACTTTCCATTTCACGGAAAAAGAAAGAGAGAGAGAGAGAGAGAGAGAGAGAGAGAGAGAGAGAGAGAGAGAGAGAGAGAGAGAGAGAGAGCAGCGGGGAACCTTGACAAATCACTCATACTCGTTATAATAACGCTACCATGTTTTTTTAAATTTTAGGTTCGTACTGAGTTATGAAGGTTAATAATAATAATAATAATAATAATAATAATAATAATAATAATAATAATAATAATAATAATAATAATAATAATAATAATAACAATAATAATAATTATTATTATTATTATTATTATTATTATTAGTATATTGATATTCCTTTATCGTTACTGGAGCATTCCTTCCAGTTGAAAAACAACCATTTTTAATTTCTTAGCCACTCATTCAACGGCCGAACTAATATTATTCATAGACAGTGAACCAATAATACTATGCCTCTGACTATAAATGTCGTACCATTAGACATAAAGAACAAGAGCGCAGTAAAATAATAACCATGCCATGACACATTGTGAAAGCACCATTACTCGAGTGGTAGAGAAAAAAAAAAGCGTAATTACCTCCTCATCAAAACGAAATGGAAATATTAAACGAGAAGAAATAACTGAGGCGGAAAAAAAAGGAAAGTATTTCTTAATGACATTATTCACCTTTTGTTATTCTTTAATGCCAATGTCTGAGGGCACTGAACAGTATCATTAAAGAAAAACGCATGACCACACCATGCCCCAGAAACGCGAGCGGTGCCCCAGAAACCAGCACGATATCCCCACCAACCAGTACAGTTGAGGAGAGCACGCACTCTCATGGAACCGAAATACCTCCAGTGACTGAAGCATTTCTTCCAATAACCCACACGACACCTTATCGATGAAGTGCATGGCTTGTGGAGACCTCTCATTACTAGACATTGGAATATATCATTTAGGGCAAAGGCCCAGCACTGGGACCTATGAGGTCATTCAGCGCTGACAGGAGAAATGAATTGATAGGTGTGAAAGAAGGAAAACTACGCAGTTGCACTATGAAAAAATTGTTAGAAGAGGTGGTAAGTAAGAAGGAAGAAAGAGAACATGAACAGAGTTACAATAAAAGGAATGAAAGGGGGTGCAGCTAGGGGCCGAAGGGGCGCTGCAAAGATCCTTAAATAATACCTACAGTGCACCGCATGAGGTGCACTGACGGAACTAACCCTCCTACGGGACTCTCATTACTGAAGAGAATGGGGTTGGGGGTTGGAAGGTTTTTAAGGAGCATGGGATTGGAAGGTTTTTAAAGAGCATGAGGTTGGAAGGTTTTTAAAGAGCATGAGGTGGGAAGGTTTTTAAAGAACATGGGGTTGGAAGGTTTTCAAAGAGCATGAGGTTGCAATGTTTTTAAAGAGCATGGGGTTGGAACGCCTTTGAGCGCTAACCTCCAGAGCTCCCGTAACGCACAAACAACGCAAGGAACTTACGAGTTACGCCCGAAATTTACACGATACCTACCTCAGTAGCTGGAACGGGACACCAGATCTCACGGCACCCACGTGACCTCACGGAATCCCAAGCAATTTGCACGCCTTCGGAGAACTACATAGCCCAAGGAACTCGACTGTTTACCCCGTCATTTGTGCGATAACCGAAACTTTACGATATATCATAAATTCCACTATGCCATCAGCAATTTATGAAGCAATATATCATAAATTCTACGATACATCAGCAATTCACAAGGTACTTTAGGAACTACGATACCTCAGTCATTTGTAAATAACCTACGGGACTCGACGATACCATGGTTACCTGAACGATCAAACGATAAATCGAGAACTCTATGATACCTCTGGAAGTGGATGATACCATAGTAATTTGAATGATATGAACGGTATACCGAGAACTATATGATGCCACAGGAACTCTACAGTACCTTAGTAGTTGGTACGATACACCAGGAAAGCGACGATACTTCAGATTTCTCTAGCGATACTTGGAATTCGTACGATAACCACTATGACTTGTATTAGACTTGTATTACCACCCCACACAAGACACAGTCACATCTTACGAATAACATTAGTTATCAGTTCTTGAAAGCATTACGCAAGCGTCCCTGATCAAACTGACCTAACACCAGTGTAAAAAAAAAACAAACAAACAAACAAACAAACAAACAAACAAACAAACAAACAAACAAACAAACTCTGGAAGAAAACTTCAGCAGGCAGCCACTTTTATTAGCGAGCAGAAATTTACGTGAAGAAAAGTGGGGAAACTTTTCTACAAAAAAAAAAAGAAAAAAAAAAGAATAGAAATACATATCGAACAATTGAATAAGTTAATGAATGAATTCTGAACAAAAGATGCACACGGAGACGTGAAATTAATGTGCACTGCTCAACAGAAAGCAAGAGAACTTTCAAACTTCGGACGTTTTTAAGAGCGGAAAAAAGACCATCATTCAATCCGCAGAAATCTGTCTGATTTCATAACTTGAGAATAGCTCGTTAAATAAGAAGAGAAAAGAAGTTTCTTCTCTAAAACAAGAATTTACATTTTCAAAATCAATTTACAAAAAAATATTGTATTAATGTTAAGATTTACGCATCAATGATCATGAATTTATGCATGATTCTGGCACCCCGCCCCCCCCCCCCCCCACACCCCACCCCCATCCATCCATCCATCTCTCTCTCTCTCTCTCTTGCTTATCTCTATTTTCAAGTGAAAATAGAGATAAGCAAGAAATGAAAAAGTGGGAAGGATATGGAAAATACAACTTCTACAGTAAAAATATAAATGGTCAGAAATTAATGAAGAATTAAACAAAGATTGGGATAACATTTTCGTAAGTGATGGACATAAGGGTAAATACGGAGATATTATATAAAATATTGGAGATAATAGTGGAAAAATATATACCGAAGAAGAAAAGTAAACATCATTCATGCATACCAAGAGACAGAAGGATCTTGTTCCAGAAAATCAGAAAGTGGAAAAAGGTCTTGCAAAAGAAAAAAATGCATGGAAAGTTATAGAACTAAAAAGTAAGATAGAAAATGCAGAACAAAAGATTATCAATCAAAAGAAATGAAAAACGGGACTTGGAAGAAAAAACCCTATTAAATATCAAGCAAAACCCCAAACTATTATACTCATATGCGAAGAAGATGAATAAAAGAAGAATAGAAATAGGCCCTCTGAGAATTGAAGGGAGATTAACGAATGAAAAAAGGAAATTTGCAACATACTGGCAGAACGATATAAGAGAGAATTCACCCCTAGAATAGATAATGAAGATAATGATATAGAAGTAAGGGATGAAAATAGTGAATATTTAGCTGACATAGATATTAATGAAGCTGATATTGTGCAGGCTATTAATGAAATTAAAAATGGAGCTGCTGCAGGGCCTGATGGAATTCCTGCTATTTTGTTAAAGAAAGTAGTTCATTCTATCGCAAAGCCACTTGCAATATTATTAAGACAAAGTGTAGATACAGGCAAGATATATGATGAGCACAAATTAGCATATATAACCCCTACTTTCAAAAGTGGATCAAGACTAGAGGCAAGTAATTATAGGCCTGTGAGTCTAACATCACATATTATGAAAGTGTATGAAAGGGTAATGAAGAAAAATATTATGAAACATTTAATAAAAAATAATTTGTTTAATAAAGGACAACATGGTTTTCGTACCCGGAAAAAGTACACAAACCCAACTGTTAGTCCACCGTGAAAACATATTCAAAAATATGAAAAGCGGAAATGAAAAACAGATGTGGTTTATTTAGACTTTGCAAAAGCTTTTGATAAAGTAGACCATAATATATTGGCGAAGAAAATTAGAAAACACAATATCGTGGATAAAGTAGGAAGATGGTTAAAAGAATTTTTACACAACAGAAAACAGATAGTTATTGCAAACGACGAGAAATCGGAATGAAGCCAAGGTAATATCCGGTGTGCCGCAAGGTACGGTGTTAGCTGCAATACTGTTTGTTATTATGATTGAAGACATAGACAATAATGTTAAGGATTCGGTAGTGAGTAGTTTCGCAGATGACACAAGAATAAGTAGAGAAATTACTTGTGATGAAGATAGGAACGCTCTACAAAGAGACCTTAACAAAGTATATGATTGGGCAGAGGTAAATAGGATGGTATTTAACTCTGATAAATTTGAATCAATAAATTATGGAGACAGAGAAAGAAAGCTATATGCATATAAGGGACCTAATAATGAGACCATCACAAATAAGGAAGCAGTTAAAGACCTTGGTGTGATGTTGAATAGGAACATGTTATGCAATGATCAAATAGCAACTCTGTTGGCAAAATGTAAAGCAAAAATGGGAATGTTGTTACGGCACTTCAAAACAAGAAAAGCTGAACACATGATTATGCTTTATAAAACATATGTTCGTAGTCCACTTGAATATTGCAATATGATATGGTACCCACACTATCAAAAGGATATTGCACAAATAGAGAGTGTACAAAGGTCCTTTACAGCTAGAATAGAAGAAGTTAAGGACCTAGACTACTGGGAAAGACTACAATTCTTAAAATTATATAGTCTAGAAAGGAGAAGAGAACGCTACATGATAATTCAGGCATGGAAACAGATAGAAGGAATAGCAGAAAATATCATGGAACTAAAAATATCAGAAAGAGCAAGCAGAGGTAGATTAATAGTGCCCAAAACTATACCAGGAAAAATAAGGAAAGCACACAGGACATTAATCCACTACGCACCAGCATCGATAATGCAGCGTCTATTCAATGCGTTGCCAGCTCATCTGAGGAATATATCAGGAGTGAGCGTAGATGTTTAAGAATAAGCTCGACAAATATCTAAACTGCATCCCAGACCATCCAAGATTGGAAGATGCAAAATATACCGGAAGATGTACTAGCAACTCTCTGGTAGACATTAGAGGTGCCTCACACTGAGGGACCTGGGGCAACCCGAACAAGATGTAAGGTCTGTAAGGTAAGGTAAGGTCTCTCTCTCTCTCTCTGAGCGCGGAAATGATGCAAAAATCAACGCATAAAATAACTTCAAAATTAAAATTATGGATCTAAACAGTACATAATACAGCTTCAAAATAAAGTAATAAGTCAAACCTATAGGAGCCCATTGAAAAAATTACTTTCAAAAATTCAAAATATCAACAGAGATTACAAAAATTGGGGAGGGAGTTGAAAAGGTACATTGCAGCTCGGCAATTGAGAAGGGACAAAAAGCGGTAAAACAGCCAACAAATAGAACCAGGGTAGGGGCAGGTCCTGGGTAGCGGGTCCTGACTATACCAAACCCTTTGTCTGAAGCGAGCACTAATGGGTTACAGTGAGGCGTGTGGGATAACGGTGTCGGGGAATGAAAGAGTGAACATTCTCATTAACCTTACAAAAATCTAGCCAAATGATCGAGCTCAAATAACAACAAAAATATGATAAAAATAAAATGAGCCAAACTTAACCACTTCGTGTAAAGATGAGAGTATGCATTAACGAAAATTACACCACCTGAATAGCAATTACGTTCCGGAAAAAAAGAAAGAAAAAAAGTTATTCCATAAACGAGTTTTCTGAAACTGATCTCACGCATGGGCGCAGAGGCAATGCCCATGACCGCCTCTTACTATTGTAACAAAATTATTATTATTATTATTATTATTATTATTATTATTATGTAAGATGTAAGAGTACATATACGTATATTTAAAAACGATTCTCTACAGAGAACCTTCGGTAATCGAAAAATTCCCGAAAGCTCTACGTGTTGATTTTTTAAAAATATACTATATACATCCATACATAACTCTGGATTTGTTTCGCCATTTCAAGGCTCATGCTACCATGCGTATTTTACTATTATTATTATTATTATTATCATTATTATTATTATTATTATTATTATTATTATTATGAATTAATTTTGTGGAGGTCTTTCTCTATCTTTCAAACATCATACGATAAAACCTGTTTAAAAGAAGGTCTCTTACCATATTCTTATTATTACATTATTATTATTATTAATCTTCTAATCAATAACCGATATAGCAGAAAACATACAAGACAAAAGGAGAAAAGTCTCGAGAGGTGACGTAGGTACGGCATAAGCGCAAAACATCAACACAGCTGAATTAATAAATGAGACAAATCTGCAATAAGTAACTCATTAAAAATTACCTATTGCTCAACACGCCAATGAGACACTGTAGAAAATATATATAGGTTGGTTAATAACCTACCTTTACCCAAACCGCTCAACAAGATCAAGTTGCCAGACTAACGATAAAACGAGAGAGAGAGAGAGAGAGAGAGAGAGAAGAGAGAGAGAGAGAGAGAGAGAGAGAGAGAGTAGGATAAGTTGGTTAATAACCTACCTTTATTTAAATCGCTCAACTAGATCAAATTGCCAGACTAAAAATAAAACAACGAGAGAGAGAGAGAGAGAGAGAGAGAGAGAGAGAGAGAGAGAGAGAGAGAGAGAGAGTTGAAACCAGAACGAATCCTCAGAAGAATATCTATACGGAAATTAAATAAAGTCCTGACTGTAATTACCGTTCCGGTTAATAAGTAAGATAAATGCAATCTCGTCCAAATCTCGGAAGGGAACCGATGGCAACTCTAACCCGGAATGCCAATTAAAGAGATTCTTTCGGAGCCATAAGAAGACATTAATATCACGGTTCGGATTCCGGAAATAAGATTAATCATTATTTCCCCCCTTGCGACTGACGGCCACGCCCCTTTCCTATCGCATGAAGTTAATACTTCTATTTGCTCTACTTCAGAATGCCTTCACACGCACATTTTTCAACAGAACAATGAATGCATATATAAAGGTACATTACTTAATGAGTTATATGACTTAATGAGTCAACATCGAAATACCTTCACAAAGTGTGTTTTTTTATTTACTATCATCATTATCTCAATACATATCCCACCTACTTAAAACTAAATGTGTCAATTTGATCCACATCAGAATACCTCCACGCATACCTGAACTTTTTACCCCCCCCCCCTCTCACTCTCTCTCTCTCTCTCTCTCTCTCTCTCTCTCTCTCTCTCTCTCTCTCTCTCTCACTGACAGTAAACTACTGGATGAACAACTCAGAAGAAAATTACAAATATTCATTGCAAATGAGTTTAAAGCGTTAATTGACTTTACATCTGCATACCTTCACGTATAACTTTTTTGTTGCCCAGCTTCAAAACGAAAAATTCCTAAGAATAATTAAAAGAAATCCTTCAGCCATGAACTTGATCCGTTAATTTGCACTAAATAGGCTTTCCTTACTCAGCTAGAGAACAAAGGATGATTATTTAAGTTACATAAAACATTGTACAATACTTAATTTCCAATATTAATACTGAACAGGAAAACTCGAAAAGTTCTCGACTTAAAGCCCACCACATTCACAGACAATATAAATTTCTAAAATCGATTTCAGTAAAATCAATATAAACATATTTCCTGATGATTAAAACAAAACTAATTGCCAATGATGGAATTGTGTGTGTGTGTGTGTGTGTGTGTGTGTGTGTGTGTGTGTGTGTGTGTGTACCTGATTAATTTATATATATATATATATCTATATGTATATATATATGATATATATTATATCTATATATATAGAGAGAGAGAGAGAGAGAGAGAGAGAGAGAGAGAGAGAGAGAGAGAGAGAGAGTTTACTATTTCCATAGAAACTCCTTCATAAATGTTTAACTTCTTCGAAGAATTTACAACCCTCTTGCCATCCCAAGTGTTCAATTAATCAATTAACTCTGCATTAAAAATCTAATTAATCTAATGACGGTAATTTGCAAAAGTTAAACATAGGAATTACGGTGCGAGATATAAACGAGGATGGGGTTCGGATTAAGGTGAGGAAGCTGTAATTGAAAAGGCGGTGGAAGCATGAGTTCCCCATGATATGCAACTGTGATACTACCCCCACAGTATTCATAAGAATAAAGTGCCACCTCATGTATTTATTAAAAGGCCCGGGGGAGGGGGAGGGGGAGGGGGACGGGGGGTGGGTGAAGAAGTAGTGGGTTGCCGAACTTAATAAGGAAGAAAAAATGCAACCAACCGCATTTATCAAAAGGAGCAAATGACGATTCTGGAGGGGGATACCACCACTGAATTCCAGCGGGTGAAGGGGGCTCCCCTCTGGTATTTGCTAAGCCGTCGCAGGAATTATGGTCATCGACTTCTGAATAAATGACTTAGGCTGAAACCTCTTCACAGAAAATTTTTTTTAATGACAAGTCAATCCACTAATGACCTTCCATATATTTCGCAACTTACAGCAAAAAAAAAAAAAAAAAAAAAAAAAAAAAAAAAAAACAAAAAAAAAAAAAAAAAAAAAAAAAAAAAAAAAAAAAAAAAAAAAAAAAAAACCACTAACCCACTAGCTACTAAGACCAATCCCAAACGCCTTCATCAAGGGGGGGGGTGTTGTTAATATGACTCCAGGAAGTGTTGGGACTGTTGCCCAGCAATTATCTATTTGGCGATCACTGACACAGACCAAATCATTAACACTGACGTACTTAGCTTCGTATGAAACTGGCCGGGAGAAAAATAAGGTTGATTAACCATGCAATACGCCAATAAAAACGCTACACCCTCTCTCTCTCTCTCTCTCTCTCCTCTCTCTCTCTCTCCTCTCTCTCTCTCTCTCTCTATCCACTTTATTTCCTCTCTGAACTTGGTCAACTCAGCGGCAAAGTTTCACTTCATCTTTGTAACAACTGGCTTTGAAATAAGTTAAGATTCCCTTAATGAGAAAATTAGTTCCAGACGACCTCACATAGACGTTAGCGCGGTGATGGGAAATAAACAAGAACATTGACATTATTGTTTATGTCACCCTGACCATCACGAAACCAATTTAGAAAAATGTCTAATCACATATAACATCCCGTTTGTCATATGTGAACGGAAGAATGAAGTAAAACCATAACCTTCCCCTCTTTTAATAGTTGCAATGTCATTTTTATGGAGGAGGAAGGGGCCTTGTTTGTTTGTTTGTTTGAATCTTAATTTCCTTCGCGTTTTTTTTTTTTTTTTTGGTAGTTTACGTACTGTAATGAATTTCATGAAGCTTTGCATATTTTTTTTTTTTTGCAATTACATTCTTAAAAATGACGGGTATTTCACCACATTTACAAAATGGTGCAACGGGACTATTGCAATTTAATACTGTATATTGTGACGATTTAAAATTGCCGTCAATACTAAAAACAAAATATAACTACTGATATGAAAAGTATATTAAAAGTCAGAAAACCCGCTCTATGTAATGGTACTTCTAAAATGGATACAACCACAGAGGCACATCACAAACTCATCTCGTCTAAAAACAGTTACGGCGAAAACCATCGCACATAAAAGCGAGGAACTTCAGAGAGCAAAATCGTGTTTACAATCGTGTAACAACTCACGAAGGAAAGACGACCAGAAGATACAGTTGCGACAATCGCTAAATGAACGCGCGCACACATATAAACTATCATCGCATGAGTCATTCGTTACGCGTTGTTACTAATAGTTAGGAGTTAATGAGGACTAATGACGGAGTACTTGATTTTCGTCCCATAAAATCTGTGCCTCCTTCGCTGGAAGTAGGAGTTACGGAGTGCAAAGCCACAAAATTAAGAGCAATTCAGAGATGTGCTAAATGCTGCTAAACTAACAGTACTTCGGATGAAGTGCATCACGCTCTTATGATACATTATGGTTTTTACAATGTTCTTGCAAGGATGTAAATAAAAAAAAACCCTACAAACATTATATATATATATTATATATATATATATATATATATATATATATATATATATATATATATATGTGTGTGTGTGTGTGTGTGTGAGTAAAAACCTGTAAATGCGTACATGTATGTATACACATTAAGAATTTAATAAAAAGAAGAGTACACTTTATCTGGCTGTAACGAACGCAGGAAGTGCGATCGTAATAGCTCTCCAAGCTCTTTTTATTTATTTCCTTTATGTAGTCCTCCTATGTCACTGTCCTGTGGTTTTAGTCAAGATTCATCAATGCACAGGAATAACCGTTACAAAAAATTTTAAAATGTGTGGCGAAACGTATAACATTTATGTTTAGTGATCTAAACAACTTATTCAAGAACAAGTGTTGATGGCAGAGCTAAAACGGACCTTCATGAGAGCTATCATTTACCAAAGTTTACCAACAACAAATAAGAGAATGAAAAACCTAACGAGGTCAGTGACCTTGATCATTCCTACGGGAGATTCTTGAATCACGTCCAGCGTTAAGTCAGTATTTTTTGTATATCATCAGTACATCAACACTTCCCACTTCAATATGAGTAATAATGTAATGTCACGACTTTAATGTCATTAGCATACTGACGGAGTAAAAAGCCATTCCTTGGCCACTTATCTATGAAAAAAAGGTTTGAACTGAACAAAATTAAGAAATTTTCTTACTGATTAAGTATCATAAATTTATATCAATAATACGCAAGCGTCCACAACATCTAAAAATCTAGAGTAGTGTTTCATAAGACGACAACTAACACAGTCAATGAATTAAGGCACCGACTCTTATAAGAGCTTAAGTTCCTCTTGTCTCGCCCAAACTTTCTAAATCCTCTTTCAACTGCCACGCTTTAATGACTCCTACAAAAAACCACTTAGTCAAAGCAAGAACCTAAGATATAATATACATCAGTTCTCAGAAAGGCGCCTTACCAATCACATGACGAAATGATTCTTTTCCTTTCATGAGCTCTGCGACGCCCACGAGCCTCTGTATCCGGCATTTTCCCTACGTACAAATACACTATTGAGTGACTGTGTTCCTTTCCCAAAACTAACTAGCTTTGGAAGTCACTCTATTCTTCCCTTCTTCCCGATTCAAAAGTAACTTTCCACCTCTGAAGAGTCAGGTACTTCGGTTCCTCGGTGGTTAGGCCTCTCTGTCTCTTTTCCCTCTCTTTCTTCCTTTTTTTCTTTATCCCAAGGAGAAATTACACGAATTTCACTTACATTGTTTAGAATGCAAGGGGCATATTACTCAAGAGGTTTATTGGTAAGGAAAAGAGAGAGAGAGAGAGAGAGAGAGAGAGAGAGAGAGAGAGAGAGAGAGAGAGAGAGAGAGAGAGAGACAAGAGGGGAGGGGGGATTATAAGGAAGAAACGAATTCTTGAATTATATATGTGTATAACCGTATAAATACACACACACACGCATATACATACTATATATACACACTTCGACATCAAGTTCACCAGGACAGAGAAAATCAATGCCAGGGTAGATGGACAAGCACAACGTTTGCATACATTTCCGCACTTGACACCAGGCTCTAGATGCTGATGAAAAGCGTGTCATCTTCCGTGAGGCAAATCATGGCACCAATTACAGTAATGGCGAGGTCTTATGAGAGAGAGCATGCCAATTTAATAATAAGGGGTTACAACTTGAATTGTAATTACACTTGATGAGTCAATGGCGTAACCCCTGGCGCGAGTCTTACAGGATTAACTCCAAGTAATAACTCCAAAATAGGTCACGTAAATGAATCCTAACCAAACAAGGAACTGAGAAAATGATTTTGTTAAATAGCAATGCTATTCATTATTAGAAATTATATAAATCTTTACTGATCTTGTACCACTCCCTGAGAGGGCGCGCGCGCACGCACACACACACACACACACACACACACACACACACACACATATATATATATATATATATATATACATATATATATATATTATATATATATATAGTTATATGTTAACTGAACATGACTGAACAATAGTAGTGATATCACACCAATAAAAAAACAAAAAAGAATCAAATACTAAAAACACACACACACTCACACACACAACCTTGAAAGATGTGCGATATCATAAGTCTTCAATGATGATATAACAGAGTTTACCTCAGACATTGCTGTAATATCACTGTCAGCTTTCGGACAAGGATTAACGTCAAAGCAAAAGAGGACGAAGAGTTACATACTACTGACTTCATCCATGAATCACTGCATGGTCATTCATGACTTACGCATCGACTTAATTCCCTGGTTACTGCACACTCTTGCACATATTACAAGATCGTAGCCCGTCCTAAATTTAAGAAGGGAATATGTTCTTGAATATTGATATTCTCTCTCTCTCTCTCTCTCTCTCTCTCTCTCTCTCTCTCTCTCTCTCTCTCTCTCTCATCATTTTTATTATGTTTATCTACATGTCAGAATATCATTCTTAAACGCCTAACGTTAAAAAAAAAAAAAAAATCAGGGGCAGAACATTTCACACACTCCATTACCGACGTATACAAGAAAATGTCGTACTCTCCGTATCAAGAGAAAGCCAACGTCAAACATATCACAAACACGAATAAATACATTCGGAAGAAAAGGCCCACAATATTCGTAATAGCTATTCATCAACAGTTTAACCCTATGAACCCAACTCCCAACTGACAGACGCCTCACGTGGAAATAACAATAGCGGCGGTTGCAGCCTCCATTGCCCTGGATAATTGCACAAATATCCCCAGAATTTAATCCATAAATTAACACCATTACCTTTCGCTTCAAGCTTTCCATTTGTTATTACATTTGCTATGTCGGAAATGCATTTATTCTTATGAAAGAACATGCGTGGCCCCTCACCTAATCAGAAACATTCCACCGATTTGAATGTAGCTTAATAATATTAGTAGGCGGAAGATTTTAAAATTACACTGAAATCATTGAAACTAACAGAATGAAACTTCATTACATCGTATTGAGAGAGAGAGAGAGAGAGAGAGAGAGAGAGAGAGAGAGAGAGAGAGAGAGAGAGAGAGAGAGAGAGAGCAAATATAATTTAATATGTTTTTAAAATTACATTAAACATATCGGAACAAACGGGATGAAAAAACATTATATTCTGAGAGAGAGATCTAACTAAATGTAATTTTTAAAATAATTTAAAATTAAATTTTAAAAAATTGGAATAAACTAGATGAAACTATTATATTGTCCTGATAAGAGAGAGAGAGAGAGAGAGAGAGATGAGAGAGAGAGAGAGAGAGAGAGAGTAGAGAGGAGAGAGAGAGCCAAAAATAAATACGCATGTTATATATATATTATATATAGATATATATATGAAAAAAAAAAAGGAAAAATAGGGGGTATATGTAGTATATGTATGTATATGTATATATGATATATAGGTATTTGGATATATATATATATATATAGTAATATCTATATATATATATATATATAAAAAATTACATTGAAAAAGCCACCGAACAAACGGGATGGATCTCCCAATATACTGTCGTCTAGAAAGCACAATGCATCAAACAAGACTGGACGGACGAGGAGCAACAAACAACATAATGAAAAGCTGTCAAGAGGAAATGCAATTTTACATGACTGACTGACAGCCTACAAACATCGCTAGAATGAGTTATTAGAATCCTTTTTCTTTTTTCCTCAAAATAATTGTGCAGAAACCTACTGTTCTTTTATAATGATGATGGATGCAACACAGAATCGTAAAGTATGTCGATTAGAAACACATAGTAGCCCATCAGAAGCACAGATTTCGAGCGAAGTAAATAAAGGGAAAGAAATGGATATAAATCGACTTACAAGAAATGAACTGGTTTCAAAAAGTCTCTCTCTCTCTCTCTCAGTCTCTCTCTCTCTCTCTCTCTATATATATATATATATATATATATATATATATATATATATATATTATATATATTACATATAAAAATTATAGTTTTTACTTATACCTTACACCGGTGTTATCATCAAGAAACACAACTAAAAACTTTCATTCGTTTTCACTTCTTTCCATCATTTGTGTGTAATAATAATAATATACAAGATAATACTGATCGAATTATCACCGCACATACACAACGCGCAGACAAATTCCTTCGATCATTACGAAGCGAGTGAACAACAACGGCGAAAATAAAAAAGACGCAAGCGGCTTAGCTCATCAGTCAAGAATGCAGCGACGAAAAAATCAAGAAAATAAAATCATAAATCTACGCAGACTCTCCATAGGTGGTAGCCTCAGACTCCACCAAAATATATTTTCTATTGCCTTCAGAGACTTGTGGTCCACACGGTCATTCAACTTAAGGAAACTCGACTACGAAACTATGATTGATTGATTGATTGTGAGTTATCTGGCGTTACAAATACCAGGGTCACCGACGCCGAACACTAAATGTGATCTTTTAACTTTTATAACATATCAAACTAAATTTAAAATAAATTTTTTTTTAAAGAACTACTATAAATTTGATTTCAAAAAAATAAAATATAAAAAAATTCAGATAGAAAGAATTGTTAATCAATCTGATCACATAGCGGTAAAACTTGAAAAAAATTAAGGAATATACTAAGACAGCACAGAAATCAGTAGAAATGAGAGAGAGAGAGAGAGAGAGAGAGAGAGAGAGAGAGAGAGAGATGACATTCGATGGCATGCGAGTTATGTTGCGATACCCAGCGAGATAATGAAGAGGAGGAGATAGGATAATCCTTTGATGCTTTACGCGGCATGTTGTCACGTCCGGTGAATCTTCGAGTATTCGCGGTATTTATTTCATCGCGTATACGTATATGTGTACATGTACAGAGCAACCGAACACACACAAACACACGCACACACACATTATATATATTAGTATATAATATATATATATTATTATATAAAATTATTAATATATATATATATATATATTGAATAATATCAACCTCGAACCGTGATCCATTTTATATATTAAATCAAAGCTACAAATGTCCTTAATATCTTCGGGTACATATAATGATATATATATAATTTAATATTAAATTTATTAATTATATGAAAAAATACATGAAGGAAACAGAGATGATGGAGTTCAGTAAGGCCTTTCGACTTCTTATCCTTTAGCTATTTAGCTAAGTAAAGGACAAGAGGTCGAAATGCCTTGAAGAACTCCATCGTTTATCTTTACTTCGTGTATTTTCTCATTCAAATATATATATATATATATATATATATATATATATATATATATATATATATATATATATATATATATATATATATATTCAACATCATGATGATCGTATATATGCAGAACATGTATCAACATAGATGTTTTTCTTAACCACTAGATACAGCTACTATCTCAGTCGTTCTATCTTCACACTTTTTTCTATTAGTTATTTTTGTTCATTCCAAAAGGTAATCAACGTCCATATAACCATCATGTGATTTAGAGAAATGCCAAGTGCCCACAGAGCAACCAAGTAGAAATATATATATACTATATATAATATATATATATATATATATATATATATATATCTATATATATATATATATATGCCGTACAAAATGACGAAACAATTGCCCCCCCTCCTTTTTCCTGATATCTCCTAGTTTGCAATAAACTTAAAAATGTAACAATACTGGTAGCTCTCTCTCTCTCTCTCTCTCTCTTCTCTCTCTCTCTCTCTGTCCGTGCATCATGACCTAAACATCGAATCACAGCAACGCATCATACATGGAGGAAAACTCACCAGGAATATAATTAATCGTTTGACCTATATATACAGTATATCACACTAGCGGTTTTCAAAGTTCTCTCACGAGTCTTGAACTTTCAAAGCTTCTCCTTCCTCTCTTTAATGCTGATTCTTACTTGCCTCTGTAACAACATTTTACCTGTTAGTCCAAGTTCAAGTTTCATAGGGTTAACGGGGCCTTAAAGTTTAATTAACACAATAAGAAAAGTAGTTCTTTCACCATAATGTCATCAAGTGTAATACTTGTTTTAAGGACAGTAGTAGTAGTAGTAGTAGGTGAAATAAGGTACAGCTAATTTTTAAAAAAGGCAGTTTTAAAGACAGTAGTAGTAGTAGTATGTGAATTAAGGTAAAGCTAATTAAAAAAAAAAGTCAAAAGTAATTATTGGTTTATATAGTTGAATTAGAAAATTATTAGCCCAGATAACAGCAGTATCAACATCAACAGACGTCGACAAAAAAATCGAACAACCGAGCACAGATCTCCCCAAAACAAAATGCAGTACAGGCGATCACTTGCCCCCGGAATGAAGACATCCAAGTCTTCTTTACTAGAACAAGAAGACAATCATATGGGTACGCCGTAGGACAAGACGGCTCTCAGGAGAGAGCACGCCACAGACTGTAAACGAGGATGCAGGGATTAACAGGGGACGGCTGTCACCTGAAGATAGGGGATTCAATTCTCGAGCCAAGCGGCTAGGATCGGGAAAATTCTTTATTTAAAAAGAAGAAGAAGAAGAAGAAGAAGAAGAAGAAGAAGAAGAAGAAGAAGAAGGTCTTCGCCACGAACCCTACTAATCTTGTATTTGGAAAAGGTTGAACCGAGGTAAATATGTATAGGAACACAGCAGGGTACAAGATGCCATTTCTCTCGTGGTTTTGTATGAGCCTGAATGAAAGGGATGCATGCATTTTTGGCTCCTTGAGTACATGCGTAATAATATGTAATACATATTCAAAAGGCTGCAAAGCCCCACGTTAGCGCAATCCGCGACATGTAAAAAAAAAATTTATTTATTGTTTAAATATTGATAAACGTACAATGAAAAACAATGAAAGAGGTTAAAACTCCCAAGATTATGTATGAATTGAACAACAATCCAATTTGTACTTAACTCGACCAGCTTCCTTCTTTACCTCAGTACGTGCATTATTCAGGGTTCAGGATATGATGGTGTAAAGTGAATTCACACCCACTTTCACTTACAACTAAAGCATAATTGTAACACTCATTAAATAGAATGAAAAATTGAACCAAAAGTCTACGGTCTTCCATTGCCAGACTTCATCGAGTCAAAAGACAAAAAATGATCGAGTGGTATTTCTAGAAATTAACATTCCAACTATTACTTACTGAGGCACATGACAATAAGCTACGAACTAGAACCTAATAGTAAAACATCAAACCACTAAGATATTCACTGAAACATCTCAAAAGACAACTCAGACAAAAAGGAAAGAAAAAAAAAACGTGAACAGCGTCTTCTAAAGTTTTGTTTTTATTTTCACGAGAAAATGTCCTTTATTCTTACAGTACAAACGAATTCTTTACGTGATCAAAGGAGAATGTGAAAAGATATAACAAAAATATTTAAACCTGCAATCTCCTTCTACACTCATTTCCTCTATTCTTGTCTGGCGTGCATTTCAGCTCGTAAATAACCAAACATAAAAGAACATTTCGGAATGCAGTAAAATAGATAAGCTCAAATACTGTTAACAGTACTATGAATAATATCTTTAAAATTACGATTCCCATCATTGCCCTTCATTTATTTTAACAGCAACATCATCTTCATCAACAACAATAATAAATGTAATATATATAATGACAATATTTCAGGCAAAACTAAGACAGAAAAAAAATAAATAAAAGCATCAAAGGCTTCCATTATTGCCTCCATTTCCTTCACACTTTCCAGCAGATCCCCACACCGGGCGTTAATTGTTCTCGCCATTTCTTGAACCCCAACTTTACCCAAGACACCGCCAAAGGACCCCCAGTGACTGGCAGTGTGATTGAACCCACGGAAAGATATGACGGCGATTTCTACGATGCTTTGCCACGGGAAAATGAGCACCCGAGAGAGACTGTGGGAGGAGTCCCACCACTCTTTCTCGCCTTGAGGAACCCAGCAAGCAAATCATTTCGATAAACTCATCAACGACGATATATTTGGCGCGCTCACACACACTGATGGTGTATATATATATATATATATATATATATATATATATATATATATATGTATATATATATAATATATATATATAATCTACGTGTGTGTGTTTGTGTAAAGTCGAAAGGCCTTGAAGGACTCCGTCGTTTATCTTTCCTTCGTGGAATTTGTCTTTATATACATACATACGTAAATGCACACACACATTACACGAGAGAGAGAGAGAGAGAGAGAGAGAGAGAGAGAGAGAGAGAGAGAGAGAGAGAGATGTTGTGGCCATAAGATTGTTAATAATAAAGGCGACGAAGCTTAAAAATAGAGAGAATATGTTTTAGCCTCGAGGAATTTTAATAATACAGGCGGGAAATCTCAAATGTACAGAGAGAGAGAGAGAGAGAGAGAGAGAGAGAGAGAGAGAGAGAGAGAGAGAGAGAGCATGTGGGTGTCATTTGATAACCCTAAGGTTTACTCATCAAAACTGAATTTCTAGAATTTAAAATATACGAGTATTTTGTAATCCTCTCTCATATATTGAAAAAATATTGGAGCATTCCTTAATAAGCATTTTGAAATTTGTATCTGAAAAACGATAACAAATTTCGCATGATCCCAGTCTGTAAGTCCTTGTAGTTCAGCAAAGAATATATAACGCCAAAATGTGTCATCAACAGTTGTTCAATACGTTACTCTTTGAAGCAAGCAATTTCCAAGATTTCAGATAAAAATCTTACCAAGAATTGATTCTCACAGTTCAATTACAGAGGTGATAACAACAGCATTACAGTGAACCATAACCTTCCTGTGTCTTCTGAGAATTGGAAACACTTCATTCCTGAACCCTAAAGTATAAGATTTCTATTTACAGGCAAAGCCGTTAATTCTCATTTTTTTTTTCTTCACAAGAACACATTTAAAAACTATCAAACATATATTTCTTTTACTGTGTGCGTGAGAGAGAGAGAGAGAGAGAGAGAGAGAGAGAGAGAGAGAGAGAGAGAGAGAGAGAGAGAGAGAGAGAATCCGATTACTGTCTGGGAAAATACTTTCCTTTACTACTCAACAATCTCTCAGTACCATCAATTTTGTTGAGGAACCCTCAAAAAAAATTTTAATCATTATTTTCAAATTGGGGTTTTTCTACTTTAAAAAAAAAACAAAAAAAAAAAAAAAAAACCACGATTAATAGACTTTTGGTTACAAACAATTTACTGTTCTCCAACAATTTAAGACTTCCTGGGAGCTTGAACATTACATAGCAATTCCCTTTCTCCTTGACGTAAGTGTTCAGTCAATATACCATAGTATCGTAATGGAAAAAAAATGTCTCTCTCTCTCTCTCTCTCTCTCTCTCGAGAAAATAATTAGACATAAAAGAAGACACCTACGGCAAAGAAAAAAAAATGTCTAAAATAAAAATGGGATATAAATGAAAGACAAGAAACAAAATAACGGTAAGAGAAAGAAAGAACGAATAAACACGCCAAACGGAAGACGCGCTTAAATACGGTTAGGTGTGGAAAGGAAATGAGGTAATAGAAAGGTAATTTAATGCTTTAGGGGGAAATAAAAATGAATAATTGAAGGGAGCAAAGGAGAGGGGGAAAGATAAATGAGGTAAAGGTATGAAAACTTGATATAGTGCAATGCATACAGAAAAAATAAGAGCGAGAAAAGAAAATAAGCAAGGGCATAAAAGAGAAAAATTGGGCAAGGGGAATATAAGAAGGGAAATGGGGGAAGAGAGGCGCCAAAAAGGGATCTAAGGAAAATGGAAGAGGCGGTGATAAGTGGGGAGGAAATGAAGCAAAAAGCGAATAGAAAAAAAAAGGAAAAATAAAAAAATATTAAAAGAAGGGAAATGGGGCACAAAGAAGTAAATTAATAAAGCAGAATAACGAGAAGAGAGAGAGAGGAGGTAAAGGGAATAAAAATAAAAAGAAAAAGAGGTAAGGGAGGTGTGTGTGTGTGTGTGTGTGTGTGTGTGGAGGGAGGGGGGTGCGCCGCCAAATGATGTGAACCGAGGGGCGTCACTGGGTTTACTCGAGTGAAGAAGTGAGACAGCGTCACTTGGCTGAGTGACAGGTGCTGCTGGTCGCTCCTGGGGCGACACATTTTGAAGCTTATTACTCAAACCGGCGACAAATGCTCTTCGGCAGACTTGAATAATCTCCAAGAGTACAGTTGAGCGGCCTTAAGACATAGAACGTTTGTATGAAAGTAAAATATTAAATTAAACACATACAAAATATACATAATGTATATACACATATATATAATTCAAACATATAATTCTAATTATTACACTCACTTGAACACGTGATTCGTTTGTCACATTACACAGCTGAAAAATAAGAGATGTGGCGTAGGTCCTGACCGGTTTCGACTTGATTTCTTAGCAATTAACGAAGTATATATATATATATATATATATATATATATATATATATATATATATATATGTGTGTGTGTGTGTGTGTGTCGTGTGTGTGGTGTGTGTGTGTGTGTGTACTTCGTCAATGGCTAAGAAATCAAGTCGAAACCGGTCAGGACCTACACATCTCTTATTTTTCACCTATGTAATGTGTGACAAACGAATCACGTGTTAAAAGTGATTACAACCATTACGTTTATACGTATATTTAAACCTCATCTTCAGCAGCAGACAAACGAAATGATGTAGATGCGTCTTGGGCATTGCATAAAAGACACTAGATTGAGTCAGAGGTAGGACCCGTGTTCAAGCCACTGAAAATGATCGTTGGCATTGCAACTTGGCTCATCGGGGCTGGATATCCAGGAATTATTATGAACCAGTCCATCCAAAAGAAACCTCTGGCAGAAGCAGACATCCACACCGGAGAACAGTATTCTATAGCAGGTTTACTTAAGGTAGATTCTTGGATGAGCCCTATGCTTACGATTCGTTTGTTTGGCGGCTGCTGATTGGCTGGTACCGGGAGGTAGGCAGCTCCCAGCCAATCAGCGGCCGCCAAACAAACGTCTCGTAGGTATAGGCCTCACCCAAGAATCTACCTTAAGTGAACCAGTTATAGTAAAGGAAGCACAAATGACCTAAAAAAAAAAAGGTTGGACTGATTTTTATCACTTATAAATATGAGGCTATACGTGGTTTTGTGATAGGGGAGATGCATCGAGAGAGGCAATACCACAGGTTGTAGAGTGAATGGGAGCAAATGTATTGCATTAGCCATATCAGGCGGATTGAGAGAGAGAGAGAGAGAGAGAGAGAGAGAGAGAGAGAGAGAGAGAGAGAGAGAGAGAGAGAGAATTTTACCGCCGTCTGATACCCTCTGTATACTGCACACAAGCGACATTGCAGTAATCAATCAATAATGAAAGGAGAAAACATGTGCTTAAAATGATCCCACCTCACCCAACGAGTCTTTCCTACTGGATAGTGACCCCCAGTGGTTTTCGGGGGTCGTTATCCGACTGATATTTCTTGGGGGGAAATTTTTTTGTTTGTTTTTGTTTGGTTTGCATGTTGTTTTTACGTTGCATGGAACCAGAGGTTATTCAGCAACGGAACCAACGGCTTTACGTGACTTCCGAACCACGTCGAGAGTGAACTTCTATCGCCAGAAATACACATCTTGTGGGGTCATTATCTTTATGATACTTACAGTCTTTTGTTTGTGTTTTGACGGTAATCGCCAACGGGCTTGGACTATACTCTCCGCAAAGGTGGGTACATAACGGATGAAAACCCTTTGGGGTCACTCTCTAGGGGAGATCGGAAAGATTCCCACACCACCCGGCTGCCAAGGTTTTCACTCATGTGTCAGACACCGGATTTAGTTATGATAATTAGCGTCACAATAAGCAGGGTTTTATGGACGTCATTATATTATAAAACAGGTTAGAAACTGATGTACAAATGCGGGTGATGAGGGTTCACATACTATACCCAATACAAATATGTTTACCACCAACTATAATTCAGTTTTGGAATGAGGATGAAGCATAAATAACAGAACAGAACAACCTTAAAAAGAAACAATAATTATGATGACGAGATCAAAAGTCAGTAATACTCAAGCCCTACTCATTATTTCATTCTGTATTTGAGTTCCAGCTTCATTATAATACACTTTATATACACTATACACAATAAGCCAATCTGTACATGAGCTTTCTCTGAACATAAGAAACTAAGCATGCACACAGCCTTTTCCTTAAAACACACACACACACACACACACACACACAGCACAAACAAGTTTTCCCTATGATATTACAACAAATCAATATTTTTACAAAAACATCATGAACAAAACTTGACTTTAAAGTCTTTTGAACAGAAAACTGGGCAACAATATATCCTTGGATCGTACATATTTAGAACAGCAACGAGAGATGTCATTGAATAACATAAATCTAACCAATTTCCACACTGTCAAATATAAATCAAAGTTGAAACAGAGTAATATCATCTTCCTAAAAGTAACAGAAAATAACATAGTACTTATACTTTCCCTTAACTGAATTAATAAAAAGCATCAGATTTTTTTATGAGACAACAAAGTAAAACAGCAAGAAAACAAATTTTTATGCCGAGCAATAAAAAACCAAACTCGGCCATGAAACCTATTAAAAAAATTTCTTCCCTTGAACAAGAAAAACCTAAATACCAACCAAAGGCACAAAAAGTTTGGCAACAAAAACTCTCCCCCCCCCCCCCACACACACACACACAAAAAAAAAAAAAAAAAAAAAAAAAAAAAAAAAGCAATCAACTTCTTCCAGGAAAGACTGAGGAAGAGGCCGCGGCAGCACCAGCAGACAGCGTAGGTCTAAGACTTCTAATTGTGTCGCGATGATCCCTGGCTCCTCCCCTCTGCGTTTGCGACAGATGTCTTTGCGGCCGATCCTGTCTCTCAAATTAAAATGCCGTTATGAACAACCCATAATGGGGAAGTGGTTCATCTTGGTTCATCTGCCGCAGATGAGGAGGAGCCGGGATGTGGTACTCTCTCAGTGAGAATCTTTCGGAGGCGTTTCAATGAATCATTTGAAGTGCAGGTCTGAAAATACGAAGAGCGATTTTATGTCGTCATTCATTTTATACTTGCTTCCTGAGCTGGTTCTTGTCAGTGTATCGAACTGGATGAGGACAGAGTTGGCGGTTGGGGGAGACTGGAAGAATTAAACAGAGATGGGAAAGGAAATACAGTACTAAAGAATCTCAGTTGATAACTGTAAACACTGCAATAGGAGATATGATTAAAGGAAGTAATAAGAAAGGGACGGATGGCAAATGATATATAATGGCATTAAGGCAACACTTCTTACTCCCGAATTAAATTTCACTCATTTTTTAAAAATTAATTTCTATTGTTTTCCCTCTCTATCTTTCTTAAGTTTGGGGTAATTTGGAACATGGTGTTCAGCCAGCCTTTAAATCAAGTCATCGGTGCTATGTCAAACAAGTGGCATTGATTTAAGAATACATACAAAGTACCTTTATCAGTTGAACCATAGGCATTTCATAAATTCTTGAGAGGAATACCAGCGTTCACTGAACCCAATCAAGGAAACGCCATCTTCGTATTACTGAAACCCTGAGTAATATAAAGACCCCAGATGGGATGGGCTTCTGCCTAGATACAGAACATCGCCACCAAAGACCATCCATCAAAAGAAAAAAAAACTATTTTTGAAGGATGCCAATATTATAGGTATTAGGAGTATACGTTTATTACAACTTAACTACAGTTGACTTTGCAAATTCCTACAATACTGATAA
>NC_087209.1:29049357-29086857 GCF_015104395.2 Macrobrachium nipponense | reverse complement strand
GGATAGTTATAGCAGGGTAAAAACTATTTGCATACTTCCATAAAAACACATTAAAGTACTCATACGTGTACTTTGTGTACACAATATACATACACGTGAATGCACATGCGTGTACTGTGTTCACATGCATGAATTAAATACGTATACTGTGTAAACGTTACACACTTCTAAACACATACTTATTAGACTTCGTGTACATAATGTAAATCGTGCATTCACATACCTAAACCCTACGACAAGAGTCAACACTGCGATTTACGTTCGAAAAACCGATTCTGGGTTCAAACTCAAGAAGCGATTCACTGAAATAGGTTAAACCGAAGAAACAAATATATAAATTGACCACTTATCTACTGTTTTAGCTCGTGAGTTTGAAAACCGAAATTGGTTCAAGAAATACTAAGCGTCGTGTCACTCGGTGTGCATTTCTCTTGGGAGGGGGGAGGGGAGGGGGGTATTCGGGTGCAACGAACATCACGCTACGCTGTTTACATCGAAACGGGGTTCAATTTATTCGGTCTGCGTGACTCCTGCTTGCGCAACGCTTATCAGTTTATTGAACGAACCAGTTGCTAAGAAACGACGCCACAGATGATTAATATATTTCTAAGGAGGTTACTGAGCGTCCGGATCAAGGAAGAAAGGTTACTAACTTGTCTGAAAATCTTTGACGTAACTGCTAAGAAAAAATCGGATAGTCTCCGGGGACGGAATTCAACAGAGGAACGGCAACTTATCGACGCGCGGGTATTTGGGTCCTGCCGGCACTGAATCCATGAAAGATTTTATAATGATAAAATTACGTTATCTAAAAAGGACCTTATTTCTCCGTTTCATTTTGTGCTGTAATAGCCTAAGACAAGTTCACTATATCAAATGTCACTTCCGTATTTCTTCCTACCATTTACTCTCAATGAGCAATTCTAAAATAACCATCCCGAAAAGTTAATCTGTCAATTAAAAAAAAAAGTTGTTTATTGTCACATTAAAGTTTGTAGGCCTAGAGCCATATCCAGTGGTCCAGGATAGTTTCCTTGGTGGTAGAGGATTATGCGGCTATGCGAGTACCTTTCATCTTTTTCAGTTCTTTTTTTTCTTTCAATTCTATTTTTCTTTCCAATTCCACTCCCTTCATCAGTCTTAAACCGTCATCTTTTTTTTTTTATTTATTTACTTCAACAAGGTGCAAACAATTCTTACAATCATAATTTTTCTCCAGTTACCCCACTATCACTATTCTATAAAATTCAGTTCCCAAGGCAACCGAAAGTACTTTTCTTCATTAGCTTCAATTGTATTACGCAACGAGTATACATGACAGCGAACAAAGCTTAACTATAACCTCCCCTCCCCCTCCCCCCCTCCCCATCCCCAAGCCCTGACTTTTGCTGCGTTCATTGAAACCGTTGAGTCGTTTCGACTTTTTGCGACAAATTAAACGATTCTAAACATTCCTGACATTTGCGTCAATTTAACCATTTCCCAGTTTTCATCTTCTCGGCTAATTTAAATTCCGCCTTGTTAATTCTGCGTCTTAAGGACCCCTGTCTTTCATAGTTCTAAAATGTGACCTAACAAATTCCTTATGCTTTCTGTGATGAACTTCATTCAACCTTGTGTACATCATATATCTATTTAGAATCAACTTACTCTGCATTATATTCAATTTGCAGTAATTCTCTTAGAAGCATTGAATTTTGTTGCGTGGTAGGGTTTAGTAATTTGTTGATTAAAGCCAGATATTAAAAGATTTTCTTTCCTCAATATTTGTCAGAGGTTAAATATGAACCTTGGAGAGAGAGAGAGAGAGAGAGAGAGAGAGAGAGAGAGAGAGAGAGAGAGAGAGAGAGAACCTAAGCTAAGCTTGGGGGTTATACACAAAGAATCCACATCGCTAATATTTTTTTAAGGATTTCATAACCTCAAATGAGAACGTTGGAATTTTTATTTTTCATCTCCACAGCAAATACTTAAAAGGAATTTCCCAGAACTTCCATTGCATTCCCAGGAAGATATCTATGGTCAGTCAAGTGGTACATAATTCAGACTACTATTTATTAAACCCAGCCGAGAAGTCTGGTGATCTTATCAATCTCAAGCTGAGGTATTTATTGAATTTATACGTTTCGTGTTAAACCATTCTTTTTTTTTATCATTAAGAAAACAACCCATTTTACTTCGTGGTAAATTAGCCATTTCTTTGACCGATCCCCATATGCCTACTGTATCAATCTACTAGGCCCCACTGTAAATATGAAGAAGAAAGTTAAAGAACTGATTTACAGCACACCCCTAAAAGTCTGACACTACAACTACAAAAATAATCAAGCTAATAATAATAGCCTTAATTTTTTACATATAAATACAAAATTCTTAAAAATTGCATTTATCCATTCGCTGATTATTCCGTTTTTCTCAGAATCCAGGGGCAAGATAGTTAAATTTGAGTCAAAGTTAAAAAACATATGCATACACAAAAGTACACAAAAAGGGTACTAGCTTCCACAAAATAAAAACACAAGATATATATACAGTAAGCATCTCTAATATTAGTTTCGCATGAGCATAAAAATAAAGGCCAAAATTATTTACCTTAAAATAAAACATAATCCGACATAAAGAATTCGTGACCATTACCACCCAGAAAACATAAGGTCAAAATAATCTGTAATCATCAACTTGAAAATTAAATTACCAGCTAAATAAATATAATCCGTCAACACTTCCAAATCCATAATTATAAAAACGTATTTTATGACAAAAATAAATTAATCGCGAATCATTCACCTGAACACGAGCGCAACACTATTCAAAAAATAAAACCGGAAAATATGAAGAGAGCTTAAAATAACCCGGTTTACAGGATCGGCAAAACATGATTTATATGGTCCAAAACGTCTATGAATACCACACACACATTCAAATGTGAATATCTTATACACATACGGAACTAACCAGGCAAAAGAAAATAAGAGAGCTGCTTGTCAGGATTGGTGATCTTCGTTCCTGCCACGCCAAATAGTATTAAATCATTAACAATTCCATAATGTATTTCACTGTAAATTTTGTTTTATTCGTTGCTTTAAAGATAAAGGCAGCCGAAACATACACCTTGAAAACACGTAATTTCCTAAATTCCTCTTAAATGGCTGAATTCTCGCTAATTTACTCAAATTTGCTTTTTACTTGGATTAATTGCCCATCTGAGAAGGGAAATGTCAAGGAGGAGGAGGAGGAGGAGGAGGAGGTTGTTAATGAAACGACAAGCCTGTACGTCGATTATCATTATCCTTAAACCAACGAGGAAAAAACCAAGGAGTGTGTAAAATAACTTTGGCAAAGAATTATTTACGGCAACAAGTGGCTGAATTCAACGCACACACAAACTTGAACTTGCTGTACACCATCGCACTGTATATTCCGCCATATTTAAATAATCCACGGCATAAAATGATACCACTGAATGAAGCAAGACAAAATTAGAGCTCTTTCTGGGAAAATAATTACAGACACTATCACTTGATCGCCAATACTCCGGTACATAACGATCAATTTCAAGTACCACTTGTAAGGTTCATAACATGACATATAAATAGCGTACTCGCCGGAAATCCTTCATACTCCTTTCATTCAAATTATAGTTCACTTTGCCGGGGGTATGATCATAACAGACACATGGTATAAGCATACCACAGAGAGAGAGAGAGAGAGAGAGAGAGAGAGAGAGAGAGAGAGAGAGAGAGAGAGAATCCTCAACGCTCCTATCATTCAAACTATAGTTCTCTTTGCCGGGGCATGATTATAATAGACACATACTATAAGCATACAGGGAGGAGAGAGAGAGAGAGAGAGAGAGAGAGGAGAGAGAGAGAAATGGTTGTGTTATTTGCTACTCCTAACAGAATCTTCTTCCGTCCAGTCACAATTCATTAACATAAATACTTTATTCGTCATACATTACACTAATAATTTATTCATCATACATCAAATACAAGTCCAATGAAATTCAAAGTCGTCTATTACGTCATTCCAAGAGCCCAGAAAGTGTATAAAAATCTTGCTCTTCTCGAAAGGCTTCAGAATCCAATTCTGAAGCCAATTCTATCGACAATGAGTCCCTGCGTAGCTCACATCAATAATTGTCTGAGACTCGACTCCTCCCCTCAATAACATCACTGCGTCTAATCTTAGAAAAATTCAATTTCAATTACAATTAATTACTGAGAACGGAGAATTCACTTCCGTTCGTTACACGGTGTTACGTCAGTCTGTTACCGTGGACGAAAGCAAGGCCCAAAGATGAGTGGGTATCCGTAACGTTAGCTATACGGGGATATCGAAAATGAATGTCATGGTGTAGTTCAACCAGCAGTGTGTGTGTGTGTGTGTGTGTGTGTGTGTGTGTGTGTGTGTGTGGCAGCATTTAGCATGGTGGCTGGTATTCGCATTCGTCATGCCATCAACGTACGCCAACCGAACACCGCCCCATCCCCCTCCTACCATCCCCCCTTCTATACCAAGCAGAATGGAGACGACCCACACCGCCTGAGAAAAAACCATTCATCAAATAATTAAACCAAGCATTTGTCAGCGGATCTCTACGGTGAATTCACAACATATGCTCATTCGCTGGCTTCCATTACTGGTCCGAGAGAGAAGTCAATGCACGGCAAATGATTGTGATATACTTCCAAGCGACTTGGGCTCACGTGATAGTTCTCCATAATGTGCTACAAGCAAAACATCGGAACATCGCCTCCTTCAGGCATGAAAAGCATTTGCCATCAGACATGACTTGAGAAAAAAGTTAAACTTCACCATGACTGAAGTAAATTCGATGGTCTATCGCGCTTTACAATAAAAAAAAAATGAAGCACATAAAACCTTTTTGTACAGTTGAGCGTTTTTATTTGCATCAGCTTGACGTTCTAACACAAAATTCTTTGTAAGTATAACTGAACTAATCATTTCGATCACTACTTTAGGATGTTCAGGTCTCCTCAAACTGTCAACTAAAGATCACAAATTTCGGGTTACTACATTTAGTTCAAAAACATCTGACTAGACTTTGTATTCTCTAATAACCATCACTTCAAGTGGAGAAATACAATGCCTTGTATGTATGTATGTATGTATGAATGAATAAGGGTGTGTGCATGTGTATACATCACGATGAATTTTGAAATGACTATGAGGATATGAATAAAATTATCATTTACCCAAAGTTCTACAAATTATATGTGTAATATATGTGTAAAACTATTTTGAAAATTACAATGATTAAGACAGAGAAGTAACCCACATCAAGAACATTCAGTGGCTTTTACATCATATTTTATAAATGTATTCACATAAAAAATAATAAATTTATCGTCAAGAACAGTTCTGTCCATGTACTGAAATAAAATACTGTATATACAAGTCGTCCTCGTTAAGACTGCAATTCTACACTGGACAAACAAACCATTTATTACACCTTGAAAAGAGGACACATACTACGTCTCGTACAAAATATAAGTTCACATCAAATTTGCGAATCGAAATACTTCTAAACTAAAGTTGAAAATATGAAGCACTGAAAAGTAACTGATGTTTTTCTATAAACTCGGGGTTAATTTTGCATTTAACAAATCTGCTGGAAGATATAAAGCCAGAGGCCGGTGGTCTTTAAGGATGTCCTCATTTATCTACCCCATGTAATTTCGTGGTGAACAGAAAGAACGCATACAGATAATAATGAAACTAGACTTGTAATAACAAAACAAGTTTCGTAATCCGTGTTCGCAAAAAAGGTGGAATCAAGTTCAAGGTAACCTTGCAATACCATTTTTTCCATTCATCTGCATTTGTCGCTTAAATGCTGAATACAAAATTAATCCCAACAAGCCTTTTTATTACAGTAGACGTGGATCAGCACTTAAACATCTGCTACGGCCTATGACGAACCAAGATCTAGATAAACAGATCTTGTAACGAACACGTCCACATCTCTTAGTCGTTTCGTTTACCTAAACGGGATTCACACACACACACACACACACATATATATATATATATATATATATATATATATATATATATATATATATATATGTGTGTGTGTGTGTGTGTGTGTGTGTGTGTGTGTGTGTGTGTTGTGTGTGTAAAGCCGTCAAAGACCTATTAGGACTTTGTTATTCTTTGTACCTTTTAGGTGTTTAGTATTTGTCGAGGTTGTTCAGGATCAAATAATCCCATAGGTTGTTTCTTTATGACGTCGTACCTTAGTTATGAATTGATAGGTCATTAGTATGTTAGAGTTTGATTATCAACCAGTCTTCTGGACGTCCTTCATTACCTGCGCGCGCGCACACACTCTATATATATATATATATATATATATATATATATATATATATATATATATATATATATATATAGTGTGTGTGTGTTCGTGTGTGTGAAGGACGTTCATAAGACTAGTTAATAATCAAACTCTAACATAATAATGACCTATCAATTCATAACTAAGGTACGACGCCATAAAGAAACAACCTATGGGATTATTTGATCCTAAACAAAGAATAACAAAGACCTAATAGGTCTTAGACGGCATTACACAGCTGGTTAAATAAAAGCTACGGTTTAGGTATGTATCTCATACAGAGCCTTCGTGAAAATATATATTACAAGAAGCTTTCGTAAAATCATATATTAAACACCAGCTGCCACATTAAGCCTTCATAAAACAAGTAACAAATCTTAGGCGTAATCGAGTTTTCTGTACAGCGTATAAATGATGTATGAAACTTTCGAACACGGCCATTAAATTCTTAGCCGCAGTTCAGTAGTGGCCTGTGCTGTTGGTGCCAGGACAATTATGACTAACTTTAACCTTAATTAAAATAAAATTTACCGAAGCTCGCGGATGATCAACATAATTTGCAGCCCTCTAGCCTCAGTAGTTTTTTAAAATCTGAGGCCGGACGGTCAGGTTATCAAGATCCACGATGAATAAGTTACTACTTCCTTTTAAATTAGAGAGGCATAAGAAAGGGAATACTTGGGACCCATTAGGATGTAAAAGACCACAATAAAAAAAAATATATATTTTAACGAAGTTGAAATACATAGTATATACTGATAACCTACGAGGCTATGAAGAGCCATAATAAATTAAGGATTCATAATAATAATAATAAAAATAATAATAATAATAATAATAATAATAATAATAATAATAATAATAATAATAATAAGATACTTAGTCCTATTACAGAAAAGCAATGCTAAGGACCTACTAAGAGACATAATACTGATACTCCTCACCTATCACATTCAACAGATCTGTAATGAAAACGATACTGAGGATCTATCAAGTTATAAAGATCTGGAATAAAAAAAATATACAGGGGACCTTTTAGGTGAAAAATATCTATAAAAAAAGATACTGAGGGCCTATTACGTTATAAGGTTCTATTATGGAAAAGATACTGAGGAGTAATCAGTTATAAAGATTTAAAATAAAGTTACTGACGAGCTATCAGGTTATTAAGCTCTATTAACAAAATAAAGTACTGAAGACCTCCTAGGTAACACAGACCCAAATAAAAACAAATTGTGTTCGGTCACAAAACCTTGATAAAAACACACAGAGACGTTCTGAAGTCATACAGAACCATAATGAAAACGACATTAAGGACCCATTACCTTAAACAACAATAATAGAGCAAGACGCCGGGCCCTATTAGGTTACCAAGAGCCACAAGGGAAGAGATTGTATCGCCCAATTCGGTCCTCAAAATCCAAAATAAAAAGTTACCAAGGACCTATCTAGTTACCATAGGTCACAATGAAAAAGATATATTATGGGTCGTATCCGGTCATGAAGAGCCAATATAATGTCTTCAGTATCATTATCGTAATCATACTATGTTTAAGTTATCAAGATAAAAATTAAATTTCATACCCCTCTCAAAAAAACATTAAAGGGAGATAGAATATTTTCACAATCAGTTTGAAATATATCAAGCAATTATTAGGCGTAGAAAATCAAACAATCGTTCTCATATGTTGAGTGAAAAGTTCTGTTTCCATAAAATGTACATACAGACCAAAGTACCTGAATTCTTTAAAAATATAAGTCCATGTAAGGACCGCAATAAAGTTTAATGGGGCGAAACCGGAAGCAAAGTACGAAACTGCAATTTATCTAACGCTTTTTTCAATCATATAATTGAATCTGACCATACCATTAGTAAGCATGGGACTAAAAGGATATTTAAGTCTAATGAGTCACCCTTGATTACTAGTTTTCCAGACTGTGACTTTTTAAACTGGACACGGCCCTTAGGACTTCTGTCATTAACGTGCTACCGCTATGTTTCATTAGGGTTTGGTGTTTTGCTGTCCAGCAGTTTGTACATAATTTTTTTTTTTTTTGACATTTGGTTACGATCTTCACTATTTCGAATGCAATTTTAATTATGACAATTCGGCACTTTGGTCTGTGTACTATAACATTAGCAACTAAAGATTGAAAAAGAAACCCACAAAATCACTGCACAGTGATTTTGTGGGTTTCTTTTCCAATCTTCAGAAGAAAACTGTAAGCAGTTTTTGTTTGGATTATCAACTAAGCTAATGTGACTTGTGTTGGCCAACCTGGCATTTTACATACTGAAGAATACTTCTTAAAAATACATACTATTCCTCGAATTTATGGGGTTTTGGCATTCTTAAAAAAAGCAGTGGGTTAACTTTAAAAAATTTAAGAGACCCTAATCAAATTTAATTTAAAAAGGATTTCCGGACGACTTACGCCAATAAAATCACAAATTCTCCAATCACTTGGTTTCCGGAAGCGAGGCAAATTTTCAAAACTACCCTGGGGTCTATGGGATTCGGTAAACTGGAGAGAGATTGTATTTACGTTATCTTTATTACCGAAGTTTAAGCATACTGCTCATGTCCAACCAATTTTCGGAAGGGAAGATGCAATTCTTCTACTCGACGCAAATTCTCTATCGCGTACATAGCCGTATTTAAGATCATTCACAGCCTTTTGATGTCTCTCATAAAGGAAATCTTTTAGCAACCATGGGTCCTTCCACTTCTTGGACCAGGAATACCTAAGTAATTTATGTCTCCTGGATATGTATTTTGTTGGTTTGTTTGTATGGTGTTTTTACGTTGCACGGAACCAGTGGTTATTCAGCAACGGGACCAACGATTTTACGTGACTTCCGAACCACACCGAGAGTGAACTTCTATCACCTGAAATACACATCTCTCACTCGTCATTGGAATACCCCAGAATCGAACTCGCGGCCACCGGGGTGGCAGGCAAAGACCCTACCAACCACGCTAGATATGTAGGTCATAGGTGACAGAATGAATGTCAACTAAAAACCTGGAATGAGGCAGAAAAGGTCAATGTGGATGAATAATTGGTCGGTGCGAGTTACCTGGAATGGGAAAGTGAGGGTCGAGAAGGGCGAGGGGAAGACGTCTCGATGCTCCGGTGGGTGCAGATGATGAGTCTGAGGTACTGCCGAATGGTGGTGATGGACATTCGAAGTCAAACCGGAGGGCGGCGAGGAATACAACGAGGGAGGGAAAAGGTTGGTCGTCGACGGCAATGCATAAGGCCCAGTGGGCAGGCTGTATGGGTCCGACTCCAGGGGATTCTCCGATTTGATAATACCACCCGCGGCAGTGCCACTGCCGCCGAGGACTCCCCCGTGGGGGATGCCTGAGGAGGGAACATTACAGGAAGTCGACGATGAAGACGTCGACGGGGGCAGCAGAGCGACAGCTGCTGCAGGAAGGCCTCCGGAGAGGCCGTCATTCACCTGCTGCTGGTGTTGCTGATGGAGAGGATCCGACGACGCCCCGGTGGCCTGGGGGCCTCCTCCCCCTCCATCGTCATCGCGATCGACACAAGCGCTCGCACCGGCACCGCCTTCGTCACAACCATTCAGCAGAGGAGCGACGCACGGGCTCTTGGCCGTGCCCCTGGGAGAAGTGTGGGAGAGAGTCGAGTTGCCCCCCGCCAGCATACTGCCTGAAGGCTCCACCAACAAGGCGGCAAAAGAGCGCTCACTCAATCCCGGCTCGAGCATAATAAATTAAGGCACCCTATAAACCTTGTTTGCAAGCATAGGCACTTTGAAAGGGTCAGATGTCAAAGCAACTATTTCACACTTGCACTGTAACCATAGACTTCCAGAGAAGCGACGCCAGTACTCATTTCTAACAATCATAAACAAACACAAAGTGAATATTCAAACTGCAGTTGAAGTACCATGTTGCTCCTAAAACTGACAGACACGAAGAAAAGTTCTCTTTATCCATATCACAGTATCACTTCAACCTCTTCTGCAATGATCTATTCATTCCTAAAACTTAGTTATTTCGAATTTGCAAAAGCATTTTCCTAAAGAACACACACACACACAAATAATCCCTCTTTGCAACTGTTAATCACACACTTGGCACAGCACTGGTTTCAGAACAGTCCAACGAAAAGAATTCAAAACATTTCATTTTCGTGAAAATAGAAGTCGGGTCAATCCAGGAAATCTCGAGCGGTTCCGTCATCCGGCGACGCCAAGAAAGAGGAGAATGGGTTCGCCCTTTTCCGTTCCTTGAAAATCCATCGTCTCTTCAATTGGGTAATGATCACGCTCTCACACTCAACGAGGCCACAAACTGCGGTAGAGTTATATGCAAAACTTTATCGTCAACTACTCTGCACCCAAAGGGCCCTCCAAGGGTTGTCGCAGACAGAACCACACGCGTGCCACGAAGGAAGGAAGGAACGGGGACTGGCGGCAGCGTTTCTCCTGATGGAGGAGATAGTGGTAATGGGGGACCCAGATGGCGAGTCCTACTGGTAGTGGTGGTGGTAGTGGTGGGGGTCGCACTAGCAAACTGACAGCGTGGCGCTCGGTGTAGGAGGATGCCGTATGGCTGAGGCGGTGGGCTGGTCTGTCGCCTGCGTGCGCGCCCATCTAACGACACTTGACTACTGACTGACCTCCTTGATGACAGGCAGCAGTCCCACTCGACAGGGACACGTCCCTCACGCCTCACTCAAAACGCCCCCACCCACCCACTCAGCCAAATGATACAATACTCGTCCTACGTACCACTTTTTGCAATTTAACTTTTCTATCCCGCATATAATTAGAGAATATTCTTCTTCTTCTCCTTTTTATTCGTATTGAAGGCTCACATCTGATTCAGCGTAATTAACTATAGCTGTCCAATAATTACCCAGACCGATTCTTTTCACAGTTTCCCAGGCTTCCAATGCTCGAAAAGAGACACTGTAAATATTACAAGACGCAACACAACACAAATTTCACAACAACACAAACAAAACAAACCACCCACTTCTCCCGAATGAGGTCACGTGGGTTGCTTCTCCCTTCTGCCCTTCCAACTCCTCATCGGCGGCCATCACATCATGTAGGCAAATCAATAGCCTTAGGTTAAGAGTATGTTAACATTGCACGTAACGTGTTTGGAAATTATAACAACAACAAACAAATCTTATAGGCAACGATTACGGCAAAAATGACAAAATATGGCTCTAAACGCTTTATAACGTCTGCGCTTCTTTATAGTTACTGACTTCAATTTTAAATAGGATAAATGCAGTTGCGGAAAACGACTATAAATAAAAATGGTTTAACGACGTGACATAGACCACAAATGAAAGCAGACCAAAACAAACAAACCCACAAAGGACATCGAAGAAACGGCAACGTAGTCATGACCAAGGAGCCAATACAACATAAGTCTCGCGGGATTGTTAAGGAGTTTCATGTGCCGATAACTGCTGATAATCGCGTCTTACGCATACAGGATGTTGATTTTATGTAGCTGGAACAAAGAAACGTCATGAAGGTTATGTAAAAATAAAAATTTACATAAATACCTGATGTGTTTAAACAGGGTTGGTTATTTTTTTTTAATATAATATAAAAAATCAGTGATGTATTTGAATATTTTTGCTTATTTAAATTTTTTTATTTATTTGGTGTTTTTAGACTTGTTGATGTTTTTCGTACTTTTTTTCTCAAAATGTATTTTATGACAGAATTACTATTGGTTTATATTGTAGGTTTCCAGTTCTGGCCTAAAGTATGTTCTTGCCTAAAGTATGTTTTTTTATGTCAAAATAAATAGATTCAGCACATTATGCTAGTTTTTATTAAAATCCAAACCATATTTTTCAATTTGTTTGCTTTCAAATAAAGAAAAAAGAAAAAATTCTTAAAATCATGATTTTTTCAATAAAAAAATCAATGACTTATTCACTTGATTAAATCAGTTTGATTTAATCATTTCCAACCCTGTGTTTAAATATATATGTGGCTAGAAGAAAAAGGGCAAAATAGTCACTGACTTATTTATCCTATAGCTGCTGATTCAAAGATGAACGCCACGTGGAGACAACTTCCTTAACATCACAGACTTGATACACCTAGGCAAAGCCACATCAGTATCACGTCGAATTCCATTATATACAAACTGCGCCTTGCACTTCTATATCTTTCACGCACACACCCGCGCTTCCTGCAGGGTGACATCTGTCAGTTCAGCGACTCGCGTTCCTTTCCTTCTCGAGGCACTTATTTTAGGACTGAATTATGCACGATTTTCGCTCATTTATTCTCTCCTACATTCTTTATTCGTGGCCAAAGCATCTCATAACTCTCTGATCCTTCTTCTCACCTAACCAACCACTTTGCCCATTTGCTGTATCTATACGTTTCTCATTTTATTCACAAAACATTATCAACCTTGTCTCTCAATTGCGATCAACACAACAATTCGTAACCAGAAAGTCGACATGACTAGAATTAATATTTTCTCTGTGAAAAGGTAGATGAGATGGCATCATTATGCCCAGAACAAAACATTACAATATCAACTATTCAATTAATTACTACATAACTCACATATGAGAAAGTATGTTATACGTTAAGCAATTTATTGCTATAATTCATGCAAGATTTTCTGGATCACCTTGAGCATTAAAACCAAGGCCAGACCTTGCATAGTACTGCTAGGATGAACATGCAAAATAGAAGAACTGGTAATGTTAAAAAACTTGTTGAATGCAAATCTTCATCCTCAGCATCAACTTGAGAGAGAGCTTTTTCACTAGTCTTGATAACAGTAATGGGAAGTGAACACTAACACACGACACTTTTAATGAATGTATATCACTTTTAATTCTAAACGATTCCAGAGAACTAACGAAAGTAGAAAGGGTTCAAATGTGTAACGGGAGGAACACCTCACAGTTGCACTAAGAATCAACTGTTAAGAGAGGGTGGATGGTAAGTTGGAAAAAAAGATACGTACATCTAAGTTTTACCAGACCGCTGAGTTGATTAACAGCTCTCCTAGGGCTGGTCCGAAGGATTAGATATTTTTACGTGGCTAGGAACTAATTGGTTGCTTAGCAACGGGGCCTACAGCTTATTGTGGGATCCGGACCACATCGAGAAATGAATTTCTATCACCAGAAATAAATTCCTCTGATTCCTTGTTGGTAAAGCGGGGAATCGAACCCCCACCCTGAGATCGGTGGTCGAGCACGCACTAACCGACTCATCCAACGAGGATTTCGTAAGATGGAAGAAAAATAATATGAAAAATAATTGGGCGCAGTAAAAGGAACGAAAGGTTTTGCAACTAGTTGCCGAAGGGACGCTGCAAAGAACCTGAGTATGGCCTACAGTGCATCGCATGAGGTGCACTGACGGCGCTACCCCCATACGGTGGAAAGCAGTGTAAAGAATGAACCACTACTTTCAACCATTTCCCCCCAGATAAATGACTTGGCGTCTCAGTGGCCGCGAGTTCGATTCTCCGGCACTCCATTGAGGGGTCAGAGATGTGTATTGATAAAAGTTCACTCTCGAGGTGGTTCGGAAGTCTTACACGTAAAGCCGTTGGTCCCGTTGCTGAATAACCTCTGGTTCTATACAACGTGAAAACACCATGCAGACAAACAAACAAACAATCATATAAATGACTTCAAAGCAAACATCATCACCAACAATGACGAGACACCTACTAATGCTTTCTTCCCTAACACCGCCATTTGAGCTTTTGCACAGAGCTCCAAAAGGCAGCAATAAAAAAATATATATTCTCAATATTTTAAACTTCGGGTTTTATGAGAGAGTCGCCGGGTCATTGTTTCCAGACTCATTAAGCCTTCTTTCACGATGGAACGTTAATTACTGGATGGCTCTGGCCATTACGTCTAATCAAACTCACCCGCAGGATTCCAGAGGCTGATTTGCTGAAAATATACATTTTTTCGACCATCAATCTATAGAAATAATCTTTACGGGTATTGTGTATATATATACATAATAATATATAACACACACACACACACACACATATATATATATATATATATATATATATATATATATATATATATATTACTAAATCCTAATCTTCTAAATAATTTTTACATACAAAAGAGAGACATTCTTAATTGGTAAATCCACTGAATATCAAACTTACTTTTATTATTATTATTATTATTATTATTATTATTATTATTATTATTATTATTATTATTATTATTCAAAATAAGCTCACATTCAAGCAGGACAACAAATTATGTTCACAAGGAAAAAGAGACAAAGAAGTGGTTCAATGGTAGCAAACTGGAGGGTAATAAAAAATAAATAAATGAATAAATAAATAAATAACCTACTACGACAGACGAAAATACCAATAACAAATAACTGGGTCACAATACCAATGACGATTCATCAACACCTAAGAATAAACAAATGAACAACACTCATGATTTGAATTGGACTGAATAAAGAATTTAGGCCAAAGGCCTAGCACTGGGACCTATGAGGTCATTGGGCGCTGAAACGGAAACTGACGGTAAAAGGTTTGAAGGGTGTAACAGGAGGAAAACCCTTCAGTTGCACTGAAACAATTGACGGGAGATGGAAGAAAGAGAATAAGAAAGGATGTAGTGTCAAATAAACGAAATGGGTTGCAGCTAGGAGCCGAAAGCATGCTGCAAAGAATAACCTTAAGTAATGCCTACAATGCACCGCACGAGGTGCACTGACGGCCTACAGCACCCCTCCTGGGACACCCATGATTTGAAATGAATCGAAAAACTTCAGCCAAAACTGCAACATTTCGTTATCATTTTCATTAGGAGCTATCGGCGCATAATTACCTACTCTCAAGGAAACCTGAAAAAATAAAAATAAAAATAAAAAACCTACTGATGACAAGGAGGACACAGTTGGGCATCTTGAATTTTTCAGAAACTCTTGTCGCCTGATTAAGATCGCCGATTCTGGATGAGCACGACTGCAACACGGATAAACATTCAAGGGGGAGGTTTGTTTGTTTGTTTGTTTGTATGGTGTTTTTACGTTGCATGGAACCAGTGGTTATTCAGCAACGGGACCAACGGCTTTACGTGACTTCCGAACCACGTCGAGGGTGAACTTCCATCACCTGAAATACACATCTCTGACCCCTCAATGGAATGCCCGAGAATCCAACTCGCGGCCATCGAGGTGGTACGCCAACACCATACCGACCACACCTCTTAGGCGCTTTCAAGGGGCAGGTGAATGTTACCTCTCTTTGTTTAATTACTCATGCTGAAATGATGAATCGTCATTTCAAAATCAAATGCATTTCTGGCTAAGAAAAGAATAAATAAACACACACACACACATATATATGTTTATGTATTTGAAAATCACGGTGATAAAAATTCATATATGTATGTGTGTATATATATAAAAATACATACATACATACATACGATACACGTATGTATGTGTACAGATTTTTCTCTTGGCCAGGGATGGGACATGAGCCAGGTGTACCAGGCCCTTCCGGATTTAAGCTAAGTGCGGGGGAGGTTGTAAGTCCCTTGGCCTGACCCAGTGATGCTCAATAGGTTTGTATGCCGACTGTGTATTTTTCCTTGGTGGTCACCCATCCAAGACAAACATTTAAGATAATATTTTACGGAGAGAGAGAGAGAGAGAGATAGAGAGAGAGAGAGAGAGAGAGAGAGAGAGAGAGAGAGAGAGAGAGAGAGAGAGAGAATGTAAATTTCCACGGATCCCAAGAGCCACAAGACAATGTCAAGCACTAGAAACCGTTGCGATTACACGTAAGACTCCCTTTTTTTCCTAGTATTTTATCTAACGCAAATATCTACCGACAGAAGCGCCCAAAACAACCGGTCAACGAGTACCTACAAATAAAAAAAATAAAATATCAACAAAACTAATTCACGTTTCATTAACCCTTTGGGATTTCGACGTCACATGCAATGCTAGTGTCACATTACATTAATTCCGGCATAAATTCTTTATAATCGCGTAAATCAGTCTTAACAAGGAAACTTGAGAACGATGTCACATATTGCTTGCTTCAATGCAAGGAGTGTACTGCACGGAAGCTATGACTCAAGGATGCTTTGTTGACCTTCTGGTGAAAGAGAGTGAGGGTTGGACCATGGACCCAAAACCGATATATATATATATATATATATATATATATATATATATATATATATATATATATATGTGTGTGTGTGTGTGTGTGTGTGTGTGTGTGTGTGTGTGTGTGTGCGCGCCGTAGCTATATATATATATATATATATATATATATATATATATATATATATATATATATATATATATACACACACATACATACAAACATACATACCATATGTTTGATTTTATCAAAATATACCCGTCATGATTTTTCAGGTACCTCTGATACTTTAAGATTTCATTATTTATTTTTATTATTAACGCTATTACATGACACGAAAAGATAAATAAAAGCGCAGTTCTACTGAGAAGCTTTCATCAGGAGAAAACATATGATTGACCAGGGTGTACTAACATAATGGTTATGTTGCATTATTCTACAGCAAAAATGATGGTATTGGTCAAAAACAATGATTATCAAATAGCAAGGTCCTTGAAGAAGATGTCGACTTTCAACTGCTTCAAATATCTTTCCATGACCGCAACAAACGACTAATTTCGGTGTAGCCAGTAGAACCGTTGCAGGGGCAGCATCAAAATCTGCAGGTGCTAAACCAAAATCTCGTTTTGGATGAAGTGAGGATTCCAGTCAGAGGGATACAATATTAACGTAAGTGTACAACGTATACAAAAACTTATTGAGTACAGAATAAATGTATAAATTTTGGATGAATTTCACACTGGGTAGGAGTTTGATTTTAAGGCTGATCACATCACAAGTCGTTCACTTTATGTAATTGTTTTCGTTGATGGAGCACCATTTGGAGAAAAGGTACTAAAATTCTGTGATATTAATGGAAGAGTGATAAAAAGAGCATTTCCACCAGCAGCATTCTCTAACTGGAAAGGGAGAACCAAAAGCAATGAAGCAACAGGAAAAAAAAGAAGAATCTTTAATGTGATATTCTGTCGAACATGTTGGACGGAAGCCAGGTTGGTGAACGTTATCGCAAACCTACAAAGTACCGGGAATAAATATTACAACCACCTAAAAAGAATCAAGAACTACGGATAGTCTGAGCAGCAGGTTAACAAAGGGCAATAGCTTCCAAAGAATATGGTGTTCATTAAAAAGAAGTAAGACGAGATAAAGGAAATAAAGAAAGAAGAGACCCCACTTATTAACAAATACATAAACTTACTAAAATGCAAAGATAATAGTACTAAGGTAGTAATGTATTGCACCTTCGCTTGAACTTGATTAGTTTCGATTGCACGACTCTGGGAGGTTGTTCCACAGTCCAACGGTGTGAGGAATAAAGGACCTCTGGAACAGAAGTTCGACAGCGAGGCACATTGACTGCATATTGGTGCCTCTGTTCAGCGAATCTGGTTGCTCTCGGCAGATAAATGCGATCAGGGATCAATTGTGAATCTGAAAGATCTCTGTTGAAATACAACTTATGTAAATTGACAAACAAAAGACCAAGTCATAACTACTACCATTAGGGAACAGAAACTTGCCACCACAAACCACTCGATCTAAAAGCGATAAATCTCTGCCAGAAGCAGACATCCACACCGGAGAGAGCAGTATTCTAGTAAGTACAAATGACATAAAACAGGTGGCACTGATTTTATCACTGCATGGAGTGTACTGCCAGTTTGACCAAACGATAAAAAAAAAAAAAACTCAGCTGGTTAGAGATAATGTTCATGGACTTGTTGCAAATTCCAATGCAGAATCCACCTGTGCTCTACTGGAAGTACACAGCAGACAGAAAATTCTTTAGAAGCCTCTCCTACTTTTAACCCATAAGACTGCCATTTCTGATGACAGTCCCCTTTGCTAACACTCTTGCCAGGAGGAGCTGTTAATGATCTTACAGAGAGAAAAAAAAATAAAAATAAAGATAAAAAGAAAGATGGGGGGGGGGGAAAGCCCAGGTTCTATACCCTCCACATCACCTCTCCCCTGGTTTACTGCACAGCCAAAAACCTTTCACTATTTTCGGGGGCAACGGAAACAGTGCAATATCTATTATAAGATCAGAACCCCGGAAGAAGTGTTGTACCGATGTATACAGTGTTAGATTCCCATGTGCATCAAACAGAAAATAACTTCAAAATATGTACAACGAAGCAGATTCCATAAAGTAGTCATGCCTGCTAAGCATTTTCAAGGCCGACAAGGGTGTGAGCCAAGCGCTCTTGTTTTATCCTCAAAGAACATCATCTTTCAAACGCAAAGGTATTCACACAACCGGTGTAGAGGATGCGAAAGTCAATGAAGACCAACATTCTTCGGCGAGTTCTCATCAATAAAAAATTTATTCATATCAAATTAGTAAAAATGTATATTTCACATAAACTCGGTTATATGGCCATTTCCATTGGCATATATATTCAAACAATATAATTTATTACATATTTCAGATTTTTCTTTAATTATATATTCGCTAAATAGTTTCAATATTATCACTTTGTTGCGGAGGATAACTTCTCACAACGACTCAGCCTTAGAGTTCTGAGTAGGTGGTTTTCTGGGGCTTCATTACGCAATAACAGGCATGCATGGCAATAAACTATATAGTATTCTAAAGTAAAATTATTGAATTTTTGTGCAGCGAAAATTTTATACACGTTCGTTCATTTACATTTGGCAAGTATTTCTTCTACAACAAGCAAATATTTCTTTTAAAGCAAACTACAGGAATTTCTGATTAACGCGAACTTCAACTCCTATCTAATAAACTGCATATAATAGCTAACATTTTAAAAGTAATAAAATACTTGTTATTCGAAGGGAATTTTTCTGCCCTGTAACACTGTGTAAACAATTACTTTCTGGGTACCTCTCTCACTTCACCTTTGGTAAATATTTTTTGCAGCAAACTACAGAAATTTTCTACCAGCTAACTTCAGCTCTTAACTCTGATTTTATTTAGGTCGTTTTCCTTTCTTTGAATATATGCCAACAAGTACAACTTATAAAAAGGACTCACAAGATATATAATGTTCATTCATTCTTCTCGTGCAAATTATACAAAGGAAGCCAATAGATGCACCAGACCTTCTACGGCGTACAGAATACAAAATTTGCAATAAACTATGAAAAACCTTACACCATTCAAAGGCATTCGTTTTATAACAACTTCGGATGGTGTAGAAAAATTATATATCACTATATAAAACATCTTAACGGGGTCAAACCTGGATATCTGCTTTTTGATAAGTTCAAATCGTCATTTTGATTTCATTTTTTGTTCTATCTCTAGCTCATATACATACTAATACCACGCTTTTAAAATTACACTAAAAACAGCATCCTAGCAATATCTTTCCCTTACCGATCACAGAAAATATCCCTACGTGAGGAGAAGGTTATCGAGAAGGATCATGAATCAGAGACAGACACAATCTAATAAGGGTATAAATTCTATATGGGTAATAACATGACATGTATTAAAAACCACGAAACACTTGAATGAAGTCTCAAAGTACAGCTCGAGAAAGACGTCATAACCAAAACTAAAACGACTGAAATCCCATAATTAACTGCAGAAGCCCTGTCATAAACCAGCCTTAATTGCAAGGTAAAGTTAACGATAAACACTTAAAAGCAGGAACTATGACAATGTCCAGGGAAACGCAATAATAAAATTATAGCAGAGGTTATAAGTAGTTATTCGGAAGTTCAAAGGGCCACAGGATATACAACACATTTTGGGAAACGGACTCTAAATACTAAATACCAATAATGACATGGCACTAAATGATAAGAAGAGTAAACAGGAAAACGCTCATATTTTTTCCAAATTAACTTAACTTATTGGAAGTGAAAACAATTAGTGTTTACTTCACAAGCAATGTTTATGTAGAGCTTAAATCAACCAATCCTTTTTGTATGATAAATAGTATAACTAAGCGATTGGATAAAATAGACGTACGTACGTGTGTGTGTAGCAGTTAATTTATTTATTGTTAAAATATGTATATATGTCTAGTGCACTATATATATATATATATCTATATATATATATATATATATATATATAAATATATATATATATAGATATAATATATAATATAATATATATAATTATTAGGTAATTATTACTGTATATAATGAATATATAGGTAAATACTTATTATATATAATACTATAATATAATATAATATTATATATATATGATAATATATATATATATTGATATATAATAAATCATTAATAATATTCTATACATTATATATAATAATATAATATAATATATATCATTAATATACTATTATATAATATCTATATATATAATACTTATATATATATATATATATATATAATAGTACATAGATAGATATTTAATACAGCTGATAAAAAATACACATTTTGACATTAATAAATAAATGAACTGCTACAACAACCATTACTGCTCATGCTGTGTGCTGAACTTGATCGCCTCACTACAATTCAATGGCTGTTATTTACCTTCTTCCAACTTAACTATTTCATCTCAACCGTAGATAATTGTCAAGTTAAAACGCTACAAACAAGATGTCAGATACAAGTTACATATGCAACAACGAAAAGTTTGGAACAAGTGACACTCTGAGCTATCAAATAACTTTGCGAACCAAATCAACGAAAGGATAATATAAATTATGAAAACGTCCATCAGATGCATTGTGCTTCACCATACCGGAATATTAAGACATGCCTAAAATGGAGCCTTCAAACAGTTTCAACAAAAGACATATCAAACAGTCTTTTACAATACATAATTATTCGAGAACATATTTTGATCTCGAATTTCACTTGTTATGAAATAAATGTGAAGCGCTAATGAGAAAATACCAAGTTTCCACTAACCATGAGGTATCCGCCAAAGAAACACTCACCTGAAAAGGAAGAAAAAACGTTTAGTTCCGAGCAAAAAAATTCAAGTGTAATAAAATATTCTGAAATTTGCTGCACAATACAAAAATACGCCTAACCTTGAAAAACCTTCATTTTAATATTATATACACATACGTACATATATATCACATATATACACAAGACAAAACACACACACACACACACACACACACACACACACACACACACACACACACACACACACACATATATATATATATATATATATATATATATATATTATATATATATATATATATGTTACGAAGAAAATAGAAACACAATATCAACTCCTTCACAAAAAATCGAAAGAAATTGTGGTGCTAGTTCTAAAATTTATATAAAAAATGGTATAAAAAAATACAATATACAATTATCCTTTTTTTGTAAACAAAGAAAAATTCCAAAAGCGAAACAGTTTAGAAACAATATCACATAACAGTTCTGTAAAAACATACGAACAATGTCATAAAAAACACAACCAAACCAAACCTCCGGGATATATATAAACATATTCTGCATCTGAAAACCATCACATGGAAAATTCTGTAACTGGAATGATCATGTACCTAAAACAGTGGTTAAATCACCCTCAAGTTGCTGTGGTATTTTACTAGATCAAACTACTCCGCAGGACTAAGACGCCCCCCCCCTACCCCCCCCCCCCTTCTCTCTCTCTCTCTCTCTCCTCTCTCTCTCTCTCTCTCTCTCTCTCTCTCTCTCTCTCTCTCTCTCTCTCTCTCCAATATAAATTTCAGACACAAAATACATACTGGAAAAATCACTCAAGAAGTCCTCACCCTGTGCTCTGCGAAGTCAAGGCTCTCTTAAAACAGAAGAGATGATAATCAACAGGTGTCAAAAGACGAAGGCAAGCCACACATAGCATTACCCACAATAACAAAATGAGCCCACACGAACGCACGTAATGAATCGATACCGCTAACCTAACTGGATATGGTTATAACCAAGGTCTTTGGACCTTAGTTTCAACATGGGACACCTACGCGCACGGATACAACACACACACACACACACACACACACACACACACACACACACACTCACACAATATATATATATATATATAATATATATATATATATATATATATATGCTTAAAAAATCACAGTAGATGCACGTGGCTTCATTAAATAAGCGAATACTAATACATATATATATACACATACACATAATATTAATGGCCTATGGCCTCCTTAATTGAACCAAACGCTGAAATTAGGAATATTTAATCCTGCACGAAGACTTCCTAAATTGTCTAAATGTTTACAGAGTTAATCAGCCATTCAAAAATATGAAATGGAAAACATCTAAACTGGGATTCTGGCCAATCAGCCGATTTCAACTTTTACGTAAAGTGCTAATTTTCACGTGGGTAATTCAGGTAACCTTAAAACAGATATACAACACAATTACCCTCTCTCTCTCTCTCTCTCTCTCTCTCTCTCTCTCCTCTCCTCTCTTCTCTCTCTCTCTCTCTCTCTCTCTCTCTCAATCCTGCTATCTAATGTAAATACGATTTTTTGTTCATTTGTAAATTATGACATTCTTTTCCAAATGTTGTTTCAGATAAAATCATCATCATCTGATTAATAAAACTGCGCCTGTCTCCCATTTTAGGTTCGTAAACAATCATCCATCTGGAAAAAAAAAATCACTGAACACTAAAACAACATCCGTCATTTTCCTATTTCTTGTACTCGTATTGGACTAGGAATGGACGTGATTAAAACAAATAAGACCAGGGTTAAATTATGTGACGCAGTCATGAAGAAACTGGCATTAGTTCGCAAGAGAGATGTCTTAGATTTATCGTCCTTCCGGGATACAAATAAAAAATATATTTTTTTTTTTTCACTGTGATACCAAACACTAGAATTCTATGATCTACATTGAGATATACATCATTAGAAGCCCTATTCATTATATAAAAAGAAAAAAAAAACTAGAACTGTTTACACAAGCATACCAATAAATGCATCTGTAAGAGAGAGAGAGGAGGAGAGGAAGAGAGGGAGAGGAGAGATAGAGAGATGAGAGAGACGAGAGAGAGATGAGAGAGATTTCAGGTTGAGAGAGATTGTCAACGAGATGAGTCAAAAGAGTGACTCATTTACAAGGAACACTTGTTTAAACTTTCAGACTCGGACAGAAAAGCAGGGAGGGCTTGGGAGACTTGGCGATGCTTAAGCGATTTTCTAAGAAAACATCCACTACTAACGGTTTATTTATGAAGAATAGTAAATGTAACGAACTACGAATCTCGGCAAATCCGTTAGTATTAATATCTAAAAATTCTCTTATCCGAAAATGAAATAATTTCCAATGGTGATTCTTTTACTGCTCGGGTAACTATTAAATTTGAGGTCCTACAGAACAGTGATGTTATGAATTTTATGGAGATAAAGCTGTCTAGCACTTTCAGCCATTCAACGGCGACAAGAGGGAATTAGAGAGGCTGGGAACCAAGACCGACGGTATGAATCGAAAATGGAGGTGGTGGTGGTGGTTTAAAAAAAAAAAAAAAAAAACACGTGGGAGCAGCTATGGATCTATGGGACGCTGCAAACTCCCTTTAGTCATAACTACAGTGCACCACGAAGGTGCACTGGTGGCACTACCCCCTTTTGGAGAAAAGGATTTTATAAGGGAGCCAATCAGGCGCCAAACAGAAACATATCACCATACTTAGGTGAAATGACTACGAAACTCTGCGACAGAAAACGGAGAAAAAAAACAACTTAGTTTTAGGCTGACTGAGTCTACGTACACGAAAACACCAAAGTTTATTGCTCAGTAAATATGGTGTTCGTTAGGAAGCAGCAAGAGGAGTAAAAGAAAATGCAGTCAAAATACTTGTTAAAAGGGGGAAAATTAATAAACAGATATAGATAAAAATATATTAAAAAGCAAGAAGAATATTATTAGGGCATTAATGCATTGCCTTTTCGCTTGAACTTCTGAAGTTCCAATTGCACGACTTCCTCTGGGAGACAAGTTCCACAGTCCAGCGGTGTGAGGAGGAATCCAGGACCTGTGAAACTGAGAAGTTCGACAACGAGGCACATTTTGACAATGTGCCAACAAAGAAAAAGAATCCTATATTACCAAAACAAAAGAACAGATTACTTCTAGTAACATCATTTAATACAGACAACAATGGCGATGGTGTTACAAATAGCTTAAAGATGAAAAAACTGCAGGTAATATCAATGCAAATATCAATAGCGTCAAAGAAATAAACAACCAGGACGACGGTCAAACGTTTAAGCGCTTTGCATGACCTAAGCATGAATTACTAAAAGCCTTTTTGTAATATTGTTCTGAAGGGTTCACTCGAGTAATACAGTAAGAGAGGAAGCCATATTGTTGATTTCAGGAAAAAAAAATGTGGTTCGCGACGTTTCATATGATAAACATCAAGAAAACTCAAAAAGACCTGCGGTAAAATAATGGTCGGTGCAATTAGAGAGATAACCGAGGAAGCGAGTTTTATGAGATAAATAAAGCCAAGTTAAGTGTGCATAATATGAAGGCAAAGAAAAACGTTCCCAAGAAGAGGCCGCAATCATGCTCAGAATGGCATAACAGAAGGCTGATTTGATTATGATAAAAGACAACTTACAAGGAAAAGGAAATATGTACAATCAAAGATCTGCCGTAGTATACTTAACGTATACCTCACAAGGTAAAATCATAACACTATATTTCATATTCAAATAGCCGAATTTGTACTCAAACATTTTATATTCATTTATCTTCTAAGCATAACATTATGAATGGGGTCACAATATTCCGTTAATCATGATTACTATGATCTTAAGCGTGCCAAAAAGCCTACGGCCGTCCGGATTTCCTCTCGAGTTTGTACATTCCCGTCATCCGAGAACGGCTGTTGGGATGCTACCAATGCTATAGTAGATTCACATCAGCCGTGCAATTGATGTCTAGGCCAGTCCCTTACGACGCTCCTGATTGGCTGTTGATAAGCCAATCACACGGCTGGAAAATCTCAGTCTCTCTCGAGAGTTCACATAGGCAGGATCTATGTTCCACCTCTCCAAAGAGATACTTTTGAGAGACGTATCCCTCAGGAGAGATGGAACATAGATCCTACCCATGTGAATTCTCGAGCGAGACGGAGAGTTCCAGCCCTGTGAGTGGCTTATCGACAGCTAATCAGGAGCGTCGTAAGGGACTGACCTAGACATCAAATGCACAGTTGATGTGAATTTCCTATAGCTAATGTGGCAGGGTTTAGCTTTCCAGGTCATCTTAAATCAGTGGTCACATATTAATAAGAGAGACTAGACAAAGGGCGATGAAAGGGGACTGATTTACGTTCCACACACTTTCGACGTAACCCTTAAAAATTTCGTACAACTTTCAAAACTTCACCCGGGAAAATGATCGAAGCTTCGGAAGAACTGAGAGAAGCTTCCAACTGCAAGAGGAACAAGCTTGGGCTCGGTGATCATTCGTCATTTGAATTAGGACAATTACCCACTACTACTATGGAATTAACAAAGTAAAAAAGACGGGTAACACGGTAACACTCTTCACAATAAATGACAGACGTAAGACAGAGGAAGTTGGAAGAGTAAAAAAAAAATTGCTTTAATAAAAAAAATTAAAAAAATTCTCGGATACTTTAGTGTTATTTAAAATTAAAAACAAAATTCAAGAATGGTCAAGACGGCTTCTCACACACGTTAAAAAACACAGAAAACTATAACCAAATCAAAAAAACATTCTTGACAGAGAGAGAGAGAGAGAGAGAGAGAGAGAGAGAGAGAGAGAGAATGTAAAATATTGCAACCCTCTAAGTAGGGCTTTCTTCTTCGATGTATCAAGTATGACATGTGCGGAGAGCATGTGTTTAATAGGAGTGGAGAAATACGTCATTAATACAAACCTCGCGGTCTGGCAAAGAAACGTTTCATCAACAAGAAACGTTCAGCTGATTCGCAACCACTGCCCGACAGAAACGACCACATTTTGGTGGTTATAATGCATAATCACTGAAATTAAAAGCTAACGCAGAGAGAAAAAGAACTGGGGTCTGGCAGCATACTGCTTCCAATATTACCAAAAAAAAAAAAAAAAAAAAAAAAAAAAAAAAAAAAAAAAAAAAAAAAAAAAAAAAAAAAAAAAAAAAAAAAAAAAAAAAAAATCAGAAAATTAAAAACTACTCATTTCACCGCGATATACACAATACTAATATATATATTATATATATATCATATATATATATATATTATATATCATATATACTATATATATATATATCTATATATATATATATATTATCTAATAAGTAAAAGTCTAACTTACTGCTAAAAGTTATTATTAGTACTCCCTACTTATTACTGAATTTACTAACAATTAACTGAAAATCTCAACACTGACTAACCATTTTGCTGAATATGGCAGCACCAATGTTATTTTCACCCAAAGTCAGCTATAATACGAGGAGTAAGCAACATCAATAAACCAATAGAACAAGCGCACGAGAATGCACTTTATATACATCATATATATAATATATATATATATATATATATATATATATGTATGTATGTATATATTATACAAACACATACCTATAATATAATATTATATATATATATATATATATATATATATATATATATATATATATTTGTTCTAGTACAATCTACTTTACTATACAAGCACCGAATATAATCACGTTATGACCCTGAGGCTACATCTAAAAGCTTCCGACGAATTTACAATAAAGTCTAAAATCAAGAGTCAGATGGTAGAACACAGTTATGAATTGAAAAAATTATAAAGTTCCAAAAGAAGAAGAGGAGATAATGTTGAATAAAGGAAGAAGATGCCTTGGACATACCCTTCGCAAAACCAAGGGGGAAGTAGTACGTGACAGTGCCTACTGAGCTCCTGTGGGTCCCAGAAAAGTTGGAAGACACTGACCAGGATGAGAGTATTTGAGTTAAATTGAATATTAAATTTATGCCAAAGGTCAAGCACTGGGACATTATAGGGTCATTCAGCGCTAAAACGGAAACTGACAACGAAAGATTGAAAAGTGTAACATTAGGAAAACCTCACGAGTGAGGTTGCAGCTAGGGACCGCAGGCACGCTGCAAAGAACCTGAAGTAATGCCTACAGTGCACCAACGGGGGAGAGTATAGTGAGACAGGAAGCTGAGATAAGTTATTCTTTGTGGAAGATGAAACCCAGTACTGTATAAAACTTGTAATAACGATGTGAAACTGCGCATCTGAGGAAGTGATTCAAACATTTATCAGCAGTTTCGACACATCGTCAACTCTTCAGCGTTGAATAAAAAAAAGTTAAGTACATCTTCATTTAACCAGACCACTGAGCTGATTAACAGCTCTCTTAGGGCTGGCCCGAAGGATTAAATATTTTTACGTGGCTAGGAACCAAATGGTTACTTAGCAACGAGACCTACAGCTTATTGTGGGATCCGACCCACAAATACAGCGGAAGAGACATGCCTTGAGATTGCCCATTGCCCATGAAAACACTAAAAGTACCTAAACTCGTAGATTTTCTAATCTCCACCAAACTCTTTTCTCATAAGAAACTTGACCTTTACATAACAGGAGAGAACGGAGAAAAAGATTTGGGAAGTACCCACTTGATTTACGTTATATATAAATATATATAAATTTTCAAAGACGACTAGATTTTCCAGCAAAGTTAAATATGACGTTTAACTTGAAGATAACCTCGTTCTTAATCCCAGAAGCACTCCAATAATAACTTAAATGTTAACAAAAAAATCTGTTCGCAATAACACACTCCCCTCACCACAATTATGAATGCCAATAATCAATACATTAGAAAAATATAAATGCCGGTATTGGGGTAACTTTCGCAATACCGTATTAACAAAAACATGACACCCATCCCTGAACTCATTCCAAGTTTCAAGAAAAAGATGACTTGGCATTATCAGCGAAACGACTTGGGTGGCTCAATAAGGTGATATGTTATCATTCCGAAATATATCTTCAAGTGAAAGAAAAAGGCATAGGCGCTTCAATATTATTATCAATATTATCATTATTATTAAAGACATAAGCGCTTCAATATTATTATTATTATTATTATTAATATTATTATTATTAAAGGTATAGGCGCTTCAATATTATTATTATTATTAAAGATATAGGCTCTTCAATATTATCATTGTTATTCAGAAGATGAACCCTATTCATATGGTACAAGACCACTTGGGCCATTGACTTGAAATTCAAGTTTCCATAGAATATGGTGCTCATTAGAACAAAGTAACAGAAAGGAATATGAAATACAGAAAGATGAGATCAGTTATTTGAAAGAAAAAATATGCTAAAAAAATTGTATACAAAAATAGGTAAAATTATAAGTCAATTATTAAAACAGGGAAAATTGTTTCTAAGTTAGTAATGCATTTCATCTTAGCTTAAACTTTTGAGGTTCCGATTGGGCAACCTCCCCAGGGAGGCTGTTTGTTTGTTTGTATGGTGTTTTTACGTTGCATGGAACCAGTGGATATTCAGCAACGGGACCAACGTCTTTACGTGACTTCCGAACCACGTCGAGAGTGACCTTCTATCACCAGAAATACACATCTCTAACACCTCAATGGAATGCCCGAGAATCGAACTCGCGGTCACCGAGGTGGCAGGTCAAGACCATACCGATCACGCCACTGAGGCGCTTCCTCCCCAAGGAGACTGTTCCACAGTCCAACGCTGTGAGAATTAAAGTACCCCTGGAACTGAGAAGTTCGACTGCCAGACTCATTTATATACTGCAGAATGGTGATGCTGTTCAACATATCTGGTCGCTATCGTCAGGAAGAAGAGTATCAGGGATCAATTGTGAATGTGAAAGCTCTCTGCTAAAATGCAACTAAGGAAAAACTGACATTATATATATATATATATATATATATATATATATATATATATTATATATATATATATATATAATAAAGACCAAAACGGTCGATGGTACAGGTCATAATTGCTAATCTCAGCAAGATGTGGACTGCCTCTAAGATCCTCTATTAAGACAGCAATGGTGTAACCAATTAATTCTTGTAGCAGCAAAGCTCTGTTTTTCAATGCGAGTTTTTTCAGGGTTGGCAAAGATTAAATCAAACTGATTTAATGAAGTGATTAAATCATTGATTTTTTCATTAAAAAATATATATATTTTTTTTAATTTGAAAGTAAACAAAATGAAAAATATGGTTTGGAGGTTAATAAAAATTTAAACATAAAAGTGCTGCATCTATTTATTTTTATATAGCAAAATTGCAAGTACATACTTTAGGCCAGAACTCTAACCTAAAAAGATAAATCAATAGTAATTCTGTCATAAAATACATTTTGATGGGAAAAAAAGGATTGAAAAAACATCTAACGAATCAATAAAAAAAACAAATAAATAAAAAAATCAAATAACTCCAAAAAATAAAATAAATCCAAAAAATCAAATAATTCACAGATTTTTCCTTTTTTTAATTTATTTTTTTTTTAAATCACCAACCCTGGAGTTTTTACAGTTAAGTTTTTATCCTATTTTTCTAATTTACAGTCATTGTCAGTTCTGACTGCAGTTCATTACACTGTGAACCTATTTTTATTATTATTAATATTACACATTTTCTCTCTTATCTAATCTTCGTCTGATGTGTATTCATAGTATATGTATGTACTTCAGTCATTCATATTACGTTCTCATTTCGATTCCACCTATTAATATTTCAATATTGTGATTTACTGTTTTAATATGTCCTAATGGTGCGCTGCACCTTCATTTCACTCACTGACATAACTATGTCCTTATGTGCATAATTTTCTATTGCTGTTTGAGTGTAACGTATAATTGTGTATGAAAATGCCGAAGGAGTTTTATCTGCTTGTGTTTGTGTTAGTATAAATGAGTGCGCATTTTTAGTTTTGCTATTTTCTGACTATCATATAATATTGTGTTTTTATATAGTGTTTTTAAAATAGTATTTTTATTGTATATATACAATATCATCGGCGAATAGCTGAAACACAGTCTCATTATTATATCATCATAACGGACCCTTAACATATCAATCTACCATTAATTAACAACAGATTGTTGACGTCCATGCAGTTATAAAAAGGTGAATTAACAACGCTCTCTCTCTCTCTCTCTCTCTCTCTCTCTCTCTCTCTCTCTCTCTCTCTCTCTCTCTCTCTCTCTCTATTCGACGAAAGATAAATGGATGGCAAGACTACCATACTCGACATCTCTCAGAAAGACTTACCCTTCCATGAAATCCTTCGCACTGGCCACCATATGTCAGGCCGAACACCACTGCCACGTCCGATCGGGAAAAAGTCGCCTTAATAATGATAATAAGGTACGAATTAGCAAAGGTGAAAAACTTTTCAGACGGAGGAGCAGGTTCCACGCGGAACGCAAGAAACTCCTCCCGACGGACGGACAGGCAGACGATGGGCGCCACTCGTCCGGCAAATACACATCCAGACACAGCCGACCGCAGCCCAAGTTTTTCCGTCCGGATATAATGGCTCCATCAGCGGAGAAATTACCGGTAGCCCGATTCTGCGGAACCGAACGGGAGATCAACTGTAGAGGGAAGGAGGGAGACAGACCATTCCCCCCTCCCCCCCCTCCAACACCCAACCAACCCCCTGCAGCTCCGACAGCCGACGAAACAGACATCTGATGAGGACGCTAATCTTCCATGTGAACGCCCATTGCCAAAATGAGCGCGGTGATGGACGTTCACCGAGATTATGCCGATTTCGCAGTTTAAGGAACAAATAGGTCCGGAAGTGCGAGGGAGTAAAAAAAACGACAGTGAAATACTACCAACAATTAATGCAGACATATCCAGATGTACCTGCCAACCAATTACAAGTTCAGCAGCACATCAGATGACACCAACATGTCCGAACTAAAAAGAGTCCAGGACATCAGATGACATTATCATGCCCAAAACCAAAATGAGTACAGCACATCGGATGACATCATGATGCCCAAACACAAAATAAGACCAGAACATCAGATGACGTCATCATGCCCAAGCACAAAGTAAGTCCAGCACGTCAGATGACATCAACATGCCCAAAACCAAAATGAGTCCAGCACATCAGATGACATTTTGCCCAAACCCAAAATAAGTTCAGCACATCAGATGACATCATGCCCAAACTCAAAGTAAGTCCAACACATCAGATGAAATAATCATGCCCAAAACCAAAATGAGTTGGCAAGACGAAGACGAAAAACTTAACAAGACAAGCAATTAACGCAGACACTATCATAAAAAAAAAAAAAGCTAATCGATAAGGAACTTCATTAACATCAGAACATAAATGACTAACTGCCAGTTTACAAATAAATATCTATTTACCGATACCCCTTAATCTCCCGCAACCATTCTGTAAACATTGCTCGGGCATTCCTAACTGTTCCTGACTATCAATATATATTGACCTGTATTTCATGGTGAATATAAAATCTCCCTTGACTCTTGGTTACTAGCTGCTTAAAAAACGTGCTAATAAAAGGACTGAAACGAACTGAACACTTTAGAAAGTTTAGTCAGTCAGGCAAACGGTAATGTGTCAGATTTTCGCCTGATTTTCGCTTTCCTGTTTCTGTGTTTGCCTGCATCATGAAACGAAAATGGAATAACGTAATTTTCCTTATATGGACTAAAATCAGATAAGCTATATTTCCAACATCCCAATATATTCAAATGCCTGTGTGCCCACGTGAAAGAATGTATCAAGACAGCGCGCACTTATATGGTCGCACAATCTAAAATTATGCTGCAATGAAATTTCAGGCATGGACCACCAAACAGCACTTTTCTCTTTGTCCGATAACCAACAGGGGCTGTGAATTCTGTTGGGTTCCAGAGAAGACGCTCATCCCTCATCCAGATGGACTTCTTGTCCATTTCGGCGGTCAATATTTCTCAACTCACGATCTTCAGTCTTGAAAGTCGTCATATCCCAAACCAAGGTATAGCATATTAGGACTGCTGGGGGAGTCAAAAGTTTTAAGCATAGAGGTTATTCCATCACTCAGCAGTTGAAAGGATGAATGTGGTAGTGTATTCAGGAGTCACTTACTGGTGACCTCAACCAATCAACCAATCACTCAGTCAAACATAAAAGACACACACACACACATTATATATTATATATATATATATATATAGATATATATATATATAGTATATATGTATTATATTTAATATATATACATGCATACATATAATATATTATATATATATATGATATATATAATATATATATGATCATAATCACATTATCACGTAATTGTTTGTCACATTAATACGTGGTTTGTTTATCATCACCACAAATGAAAAAATAAGGGACTGAGTGTAGGTCGTTAACTGTTCCGATTTTATTATCTAAGCCATTAACCAAGGCTTAGAAACAAAGTCGAAACTGGTCAGGACCTGCAAACCCCATCTCTTATTTTTTCACCTCTGCTTATATAATATATATATATATATATATATATATATATATATATATATATAAAAATATGTGTGTGTATGTATGTATATATAAGTAATAATCCGGGAATTATACCCCTCTATTAAATTCAAGGGGAAAATAAAATTAACAGCATTCCCACTTGCACACAGGAATGCAAAAATCGTCGAATCATTAAAATGATATGACATTTGTAAGACCCAAAAATAACGTGCTCAATATCTTATTGTATTCAAAGTCATTCAGCCATGACCGATACACGAAAGAGGGATAAAAAAAAAGAAACAATGAAACGGGACATCAAACAATGAATGGTGCAACAGGCATCGCTTCTATGAAAATAAGTTCCATAAAACTGTGCTTTTCTAGTAACAAACTTTATTTAAAAGTTAAAAAAAAAAATAGTTACATTCATTTTAAAGATAAAGGAAAAACGTTTCGCTGAAACGGTTGCTGTACTGGCAACACATCAGGATATCCATCAGCCATAAAAACATAAAGTATTACCCTCGTCTCAGATACTCTTGTACACCAAAACTAATCATACTCCCGCCTGTTTACTCTAATACATTCTTGACTTCCATCAAATTAACTTTTCATTGCTCCCAATAATTTATCCTCTATCATACATCCGTAAGAGACTACATTGCCTCTTTATCGATGTTCTCTTAATCATTTTTGATGGGACTGTTTGTTCCTTTAATTTTAAACTATTCAAATAACTACTTTTTTTGTAGGGACTATTTGTTCTTTTAATTTTAAACTATTCCAATAACTATTTTTTTAAGGATTGGTTTTTCCTTTAATTTTAAACTGTTCAAATAACTATTTTTGTAGGGACTTATTTTTTCCTTTAATTTTAATCTATTCAAATAACTGGATTTTTTAGTTTTTTTTTAACTATTCAAATAACTGTTTCGTAATAAACTCGCGCTCCACACATCCTATCCCTTGTCAAAGACCAAACTGTTCTTCTCTTCCCATTCACCTGTTCAACTTTCTCAATCAAAATTTAAAGATACACGTCCCTATGATCCTTACAACTGCCTTTTATCACATTCACCTTATATACAATTATACAAGGAAATGATCATCCCACCGAACCCTTCGGAACCTCTCCTTAATCCAGACATACCTTAACACCGCTTTGTAGCAACTCCCTTGCAATCCCATCAACTCAAGGCGTCTTCCCATTTCCCCATCTGTTAATTACACTATTGACGTCTTCAACTGTCACCTCCAATAGCATTCCCAAAATTACAAATCGCTTTCAACTCTTGCCATGTGTATCCTTTGTTTATTACCTTTTAGAGTTACAACGAGGCCTTTATAAAAGGAAGCACAATGAAGGCACTTTGGTCGATTTTTAGAGGTGGCTTTAATAGAATTCATTATGTACTATATGTCTGCATGAAAGTATGTAAATACACATGCAAAAAGATTTTTTGATATATATATATATATATATATATATATATATATATATATATATATATATATATATATATCATGTACGTATGAATGTATATATATGTGTGTACACACACACGGATATAAATATATGGAAATGAACACATGGGAAAATGTTTCGCAGAAATGAATGTACATGCATGCACTACATTTAGAGGCAAGCACTTAAACCACTTCATTTTGAGGCTAGAACAAAAAAAAAAAAATAAATAAATAAATAAAAATAAAATAAAATAAACAGACATTTTGAAGAAAAAAAATAAACAGACATTTTGAAGACGAAAATAAACAGACATTTTGAAGACGAAAATAAACAGACATTTTGAAGAAAAAAATTAAACAGACATTTTGAAGAAAAAAAATAAACAGACATTTTGAAGGAAAAAAAAGACTTTATAGAAAAAAATAAACAGACATTTTGACAACAAAAATAAACAATCGAATGGGAAAAAATTATTTTGCAACGTTAGAGGCAAGGAAGGCATCTGCAACGCGGTCAACACAAAATTCGCAGGTCTCGCAACTCTTACCCCCAAGTTCCGGAATCGCTGCAAAGGCGTTGTTAAAAATTCGGAAAACTTTCAATTACACGGAATGTATGATGATATTTAATTTCTTGACAAAAATTGAAGGAGAACGTCAAAATGCGTATTCCCGAGACCTCGGTGATCTTCGGAGTTTTCTTGGGTTGTGCTTTATGAGAAAAAAAATTTAACACTATGCGAACATAAATTCTAGCAGAGGAGGCATATGTCACCAAGAGATAAAATAATGTCAAATGTCAACTGCTAAGTCTTTTCTAAACATTTAATAATAATCAGGTTTCTTGGTTTTTATGGTGTCTATTTTTACTGGAGTCGGTTTCTCACTGAATCATCATAAGTTTTATGGCCTAAAGCCAAGTACTCGACCCTATCAGTCTTTGAGATCACTGTCAATTTTGATAACCCCTTGAACATCACATCATGTCCATAGGCAATTGACAGAGACGGCGACTCTCCAATTATATGGTAGGCTAAAAAAAAAAAAAAAAAAAAAAATCCTGTCATATCTGAAAGCTAAATGAAATAGACATTGAAAAAATAAACTTATAGCTTAGTATAAGCGATTCGGTAAAACAGCACAAGTATATGCGACAAGACACAAAAAATTAATCTGACCAATTACATATACATCTTTTACTATACGGCCTCTCCCCCTTGGTGAGGATTTTTTTTTTATTAAGTCTTTACGGAGGCTAAACGCCCTTTTCTTGACCTAGGCTTACGCATATGTCAAGTTACAGCTGGGTGGAAAGGTGCTCGCCAGGCCAGAAGCAAGTCAAAGGCCTAAGAACATGAGCTAAGGAGCCCTGTAACGTTCAGACACGGTGCCCAAATTCGTTGACAGTACCTTCACAGGTGAAAAGATGGGTCTACACCCCCCTCCCCAAACACGCACACAAACGTGTATGTATGAAAAAAATATATATATACATATAAAATTATATATAATACTATATATATATATATATATATAATTGTGTGTAATATATAATCATTGGGTAAATGTGTACGTTAAGTTTATTTCTAAACTGAATTTGGTTTAAAATTTCACGAAATACAACATGACTAAAGGATTTTGCTTACATTAAAACAATTTTCTCAGCCTCTATAGTTTGGTTTAAAACGAAATATTTCCATAAACTAGTAAGTTTAATTTATACCTTAAAACATGCTGAGGATACAAAAGCTACAGTCTGTCTATAGCAAACGAGAGTTTGACTGAAACTCAACATATCGTACGAAAATGATACTCTGAATTTGTTTAAAGTGGAGCTTACGAACGGACACTGAACCGTTTCTTTGATTTATAAAAAAAATTTCTATGCTAGAAGTTTACTTGAAGCTGCAACGTTTTTGTATGGACTAATACAGTTTTGGTTTAGAAACATATTTCTGAGAGCCACTGAAATTGTTTTAAATAACACGCAAGTCTACGAGTTAACAAAATCTTACTTCAATTCAAAGAATATATATATATATACACACACACACACACACACACACACACACACACACACACACACACACATATATATATATATTATATATATATATATATATATATATATATATATATATATATATGAGATATTAGCATTCATTAATCTGAGACATATTTCTCTAAAATAATAAGCCTGGTATTCAGTATATTAAAGCATATTAATGAACATCAAACTATTACCCTCAATTTATTTGTTCCTCGTTGGACGAGTGGGTTACGTGCTCGCCTACCGATTCGGTAGACCAAAGTTCGTTCCCAGCTCAGCCAACGTGGAATCAGAGGAATTTATTTCTGGTGATTAGAAATTAACTTTCGATATAATGTGGCTCCGATCCCACAATAAGCTGTAGGTCCCGTTGCTAGGTAACCAATTAGTTCCTAGCCATGTAAAAAAAAATACCTAATCCTTCGGGCCAACCCTAGGAGAGCTGTTGATCAGCTCAGTGCTGGTTAAACTAAGATATATTTATCTTTTTCTCTCAAATTATCGATGAACACAGCTATATTCCAGATTGTTATTTGATGACAAACATGTTAGCAAGAATTCTTTGTGACGTAACAAACTTACACAACAATACAGGTGATACATGCAATACCCTCTTAATAACTGCACTGACCGAAACAATAAGCGGAATAACAGTCGTTTGTTTACGCAAAGATGACATTTATGCGAATGCAGAAGTGAGTGAGAAATGACGTTCGTCTTTCTTATAAAATCAGTGATGTTTTGGTACAATTCCTCAGCTGTAATAAATAAAGTATATAAATAAAGTAGAACTCATTAGGATATTCAATTTTTTATATCCCTAAATAAACAAATACTTGAGCTAATAAGGATCTAACATTCATAGAGAGAGAGAGAGAGAGAGAGAGAGAGAGAGAGAGAGAGAGAGAGAGAGAGAGAGAGTTGGAAGCTTTTAGCCAGTGACTTTGGTGCCATATTTCATGCAATTTTCTCGGCGCGCCCCAAACGGAGGCTGT
>NC_087209.1:29026857-29044357 GCF_015104395.2 Macrobrachium nipponense | reverse complement strand
TTAAAGTCCAATGTGTATCTATCAAACGACCTATTAATCTCAAATACGCTTAACGATTTTATACAGACTAATACACCAATAACGTCCAAAGCGAAGAGAATTCAAAACTCAGAGACTTCAAGTCCCAACCATAGGGACTTCACTGACCTGAAGTTCGGGACCTTCATCCTACACTCATGTAGGGGATCTAAGGCCCAATGGGTTCAATTTTCTTCAGAGATAACTTAAGGACGATTCTTTGAGCCATAATCTCAACAATGTTCTATGTTACCGATAGTATATGAATATTGGTTGCCACAGATCACGTATCTGTAAAGTAAATATGCAAGAAGAAAGGCTTCTTAGAAGGGTGTGAGTACATGATAATGCTCGGAAGAGCTGGAAATATGAGCCACATTGTACAGAGATAGTTTGGTCATACACGGAATATGAGAGAAGACGGCAGCAAAATAACATGTGACACGAATCCTACAGTAACTAATGACAGGAAATTCTAGACAGGAAGAAAAGTACTACAATTGAAGTAAAAAAAAAATAAAAATAAATAAATAAATTTTAAGAAAGACTTACGTCCGGTCCAGGAAGCGTCGTGAGAATTTTTTGTGGGCATAAGCATTGCCTTAATGAACATTCCATACATAAGTTCCACTGTCAGTCAGGAGCGGGAACAAGAATGAAGCAATGAGTAATATGTAAATTAAATATCCACCCTCTGAAGCTATCATTTTCTAGAGAAAATGTTTGTCTCATTTTCACGAAATACGTAAACATTTATGAAACATTTAATTACTTATTCCCCCAGGGTCCTTGACCTATTTATTTTTAATAAAAAACACACACACACACACACACACACACACACATATATATATATATATATATATATATATATATATATACACATATATATATATAGTTTCTTCCTCCGCCAAAACAGCGAGACTCTGAGAAAATACGCAGAGACAATACCTTTACTTGTTTACTAGCGTGAAACAAACCCTGTGCAGAGAACTTCTACATTAGACGCTTCATTTATTGGCTCGAGTTCATTAGAAGCACATAAGACGCCCCTATACACACTATACCCTTCACCTATTTCTTACGCATGCACTATCACTTCCTGGGTAAAGGCCCTTTTCTTTAACTGTATTTCAAGGAAGGAAGGAAGGAAGGAAGGAAGGAGAGAGAGAGAGAGAGAGAGAGAGAGAGAGAGAGAGAGAGAGAGAGAGGAGAGAGAGAGCAATCGAGTTTTCAGCACAGCGTATAATCTTTCGGTGGTATCGGTATGATGCTGTAAGAGCCGCGGCCCATGAAACTTTAACTACGGCCCGGTGGTGGCCTTCTTATATCGTCGCCAGACGCACGATCATGGCTAACTTTAACCTTAAGTAAAATAAAAACTGCTGAGGCTAGAGGGCTGCAGTTTGATATGTTTGATGATTGGTGAGTGGATGACCAACATCCCAATTTGCAGTCCTCCAACCTCGGTAGTTTCTAAGATCTGAGGGCGGACAGACAGACAAAAAGCGACCTCAATAGTTTTCTTTTACGGAAAGAGAAAATGAAATGACAACGTCAGTGCCTCATCCATAGTTTACCTACTGAATCGTGCAGAAAACTCCCTCACCATAAACGACTTCATCCAAATAACAAGAAAGGTTCATAAGGAAGCCATCAGACACTGCACACCCTACGTCATTGAATAACTCTACTGGGGTATTTCCTCTCCTATACCTCATGTCAATCATCCAACCTCTCTAAGTTTTTTTCTTTCTTCTCTCCAAACACATCCGAATTATACAAATCTTTACCAAATTATCGTCCTCAACTCTTGCCACATGGTCAAACCATGGTTTCTTATATGCTCCAAGTTTCTTCCTGATCTAGAGTACACACCATTCTCCCTGTTCTGCATCACCTTATTTTGCCATGCAACTATTATCCACTTCACCATCTTCCTAGATCTACTCATATCAACCGAATCAGAGGAATTCATTTCTGGTGATTATGAATTCATTTCCCGATATAATATGGTTCGGATCCCACAATAAGCTGTAGGTTCCGTTGCTCTGAAACCAACTGGTTCATAGCCACCTAATAAAAATCTAATAGTTCGGGTCAGCCCTAGGAGAGCTATCAATCAGCTCAGTGGTCTGGTAAAACTAAGACATACTCCATTCTTACAACAACCATTCACTCACTGCTCCGCCTTCTTCCTATTGATAACCTTCTTAACCTTACTACTGGTCATATCTACCTGCAAATTTCTCCTCTTGCAAACAATGTTATACTTTTCCACTACTTATAAAGTTTTTCTACATTACTAACAATCAGTTCTATATTCTCTGCAATCATCAGATATTCCACACTGACGACTCATATTTTTTACTTCCCAACTTTGCACCTTCAAATGTTCTCTCTTTGATTCACCATGCCGTTCTATTTATAAAGATATTCAAGAGCCATGGACATTACAATCCCTTGTCTCAAGAGACACTTTCACACTAAACCCGTCACAAATTTAGCGCCCATCATAAAATTTGTAATAGCTTTCAACTAGCCTACTTATATATCTTCTGTATCATGCATCCTCAAAATCTATTGCCTCTTTCGCCATTATATTCTGAGCCTTTTCTAGGATGATGTATGTCAAAATGAGCTTTACCCTTTCAAACTTCTCACAATCTTTATAATAATAATAATATATATATATATATATATTATATTATATATATATATTACACACACACACACACACACACACACACATACACACTTGAGCCACATAGTCTTACTTCCCCAATCAAAATCGTACTGTCTACCCTTCCTCGTAAATAGCATCTAAAGTCTTCAATTATCATTGTCATCTATTTCACCTTTATACGAGAGAAAAGCTCTTCCTCTCACACATTCCTTTATGACCTTTCTCCAATGTAGAAATACCTTACAAACCCCTGTCAGCCACACAACCCAATACCTACACTGCTAAATCATCTCACTTGAAGTCCCACCAACTCCTTATGTCCTTTCATTACTAAACCTCCTGACGACCACACATATCAACAGCAGTTACTTCCATTAAGCACTAAAAAACCTACATTTAACTTTTTCTATCCATGCATCATTAAGTTCTTGTTCTATTTGAACTTCCACACAGACACAATAAAACATCAAAATACTCACTCAGTCGTGATGGATGAACCGGCTTCAGAAAGCACACTTGGATCTCTCATTCGGAGATCTATGTTTGTTATAATTTCTCTCTGCATCTCTCTCTATTTACTCTCTCTCTCTCTCTCTCTCTCTCTCTCTCTCTCTCTCTCTCTCTCTCTCTACACACACACCTTACATATATATATATATATATATATATATATATATATATATATATATATATATATAGTTGAGAGAGTAGAGATAGAGAGAGAGAGAGAGTGAAAAGGGAGGGGAGGGGAGGGGGGAGGGGGGAGGGGGGGAGGGGGGTTTATGTGTATGCGTACGCGAAACAAGAGCATAAATTTGACGCAATCATCCTCAATATATCGTTCAGAATCCACCTCTTGCACGAGGGCCCTAAACTTGCTTTTTCCATTTTCCGCCCCCTTTAGTTCGCAAATATAAACGAATAATTTACATTTTTAATCCTGGATTACGACATTCATCTGTCATAATAGCGAGTTAATTTTGGAGAAAATTATTTACCTAATTCACAGGATGCAGCGAGATATCCCTAAGCTTATTATATTAAAAAAAATTGAGTTGTACATGCATAAAGAACTGTCTTCATTATTTCCGGTGACATTTATCGTATTTATGTCTCCATTATTTCAGGCGACAATTACTGTAATCACAATTTTCATCTATACTTCCACTAAAATATTATATGATGAGTGTAATCTTCATAAGATACTTAGGATTTTTATCATTATTATTATTATCACCGGAGAAACAAATCCACAGCTATGTAAATGTACATACATTGAATGATAAAACTATACAGACAGCTTTCGGGAATCTGTTCGATTGAAAAGGGAAATCGAGATGTTTCCCGAAAGCTATCTAGATTTATCTTTAGATATATGTAAAGTACATATACATAATAGTGGATTTGATACTCCGTTTTAAGACTCACGCTACTATGAATATTTCTTAATTTTTTTAATTATCATCATCATGACGACCACCCGAATAGTAACTTTTAAAAATGTTGTTCCAGTACCATGTCACGTTAAATGACAGTGATTTCTTTCGTTTCCATCATCACCACCATCACTATTACTTTTACCGTGAAAACTACACCATAAAAGAATGAAGCGTTAAGAGCAGAATATTTCGCGGCAATATCAGTGACCATCCGAGACGAATAAATGTTACTCATCCCTTACAAAGCGAGCTGGCGAAGTCATTAAAAACATTTCCTTCAAATAAACTTGACATTTACCTTCGGGAGATGATAGAAAATACTCGTCTTCATTTCGAGCATAAAACCTGTTTCGTTTCTTTACGATCAATAAAACTTCGCGACGAAAATAAAAGGCCGCAAAACTAAAAATAAAAAGAAATAAATAGAAGCTCTGTGAAGAAGAGAAGTGCATCAGGTTCGTTCTCTTCTTACTTTTGGTTTGTGTTGTTATTGATTATAAGGATTTGAAGGTAATTACCATTAGTACCTTATGTATGATAGGCTGATAACTATGGGCGCTCCCTTGTGATATTGTCGTTTATACAATACAAAACTATAATTATCTTCCGGGATTTCATATTGTCCTTCCCGATTAGGCGGAGAAAATTATTTTCCATTTCAAGTGACAATCATCAGGAATCTTGACTTGTAATTCTAAACGTTTTAACTAGATTTTCACTACCCGTTTCATATACTAAGTTCTGCAAAAATGTCATTCTATCTGATTGCTTTGGGCTTATTTATAATGAAATTGATAAGGACTGTTACAATATACATAAGAAATCATCGTAAAAAAAAGAAGAGCACTATGTGAATTGGACAGTAAAATAGAATCTTTCTGGCTAATAACTGCGTTGGTAGTTTGCTTTCGGAAGGGTCAGGTCAGGTCTTAAGGCAAGGCCAGAGGTTACTTGCGAGGAGGCATTCATTTCTATTTGCATTTACAATGGCATCACAACATTAAAAACATACGTTTATGTCTAGCGGGACATAACGAGCACGGAACAAAGAACCAGGGAATCATTATTTGTCTGGTCGTCTTCAAATGGCGTCACAACACCAAAGGTCAAGGAAGGATCTCAAGAAATGTTCATTAAAAACACCGAATGTGTATATAAATGTTGACATAAAAATTTCAGTGTTCCACGCCGAGGCAGCTTTGGAAAAACCTACGGGATGTCTTCTGAAAAACCCCTACCTTTTGTGCTTTCCTAATATATCATGCAAAATCATTATGATAATTAAAATTAAAGTTAAAATTAGAAAATTGGAACTTAATTAAATATGATTGAACTTTTAAGAAATAAAATTCAAAATATGTAATCTGTACAATTGACCATGTTAATATAATGTAAAATCATTATTGTATTATGTTAATATAGAAAATTGTACCCTTACCCAAATAAAATTATGGATAAACCACACTTTACATTACTCTTACTAATACTTAACTTTCTACACTTTTCCCTACCATGGTTAGCTTAGCTAATTGCCCTCACTCTTCTTTCACCCATCTTACCTATCACAAAAAAAAATAATAAATAAATAAATAAATAAAAAAAAATACACACACACATACACACACACACACACACACACACACACACACACATATATATATATATATATATATATATATATATATATATATAATATAATTCACTCATACAATGTCAAGGACAGGGAAAAAATCTTTATGATATATAACGATGTTCAGTCTTTTCTCGTTGTAAACACATCATCATCATCAAGGAAACGCCCCCCTATATACTTATTTTTGCGTCACCAGCAAGTAAAATTACCGACAAAATAACCATACAGTAACTGTGGTAAAAATCTAGAGCATACCATCGCATATGAACGGATAGGTAATATTCATCAACTTCATCGTAGAGAGACCGCAACAAATATAGGCAAACAGGTGGAAACACGAGGTGCGAATTATCTTAATATTTCTAACATGCTACGCGGTACGTAATAACAGAGGTGTTACGCACACGATGCATTTAACAATTATAACACACACAAAAAGCAACGGGGAAGTGAACATCAAGATTTCACGTACTATGGGTCTTGGAAGGAGATGTCATTAAAGCCATTTATGGGATTTACGGAGCTTATATAATTGTCCCAAACATTAAGTTCGTAGACAGAATGTGTGGTGCCAAATGTTTCCCTAAATTAGTCTCTCTCTCTCTCTCTCTCTCTCTCATATATATATATATATATTATATAATATATTTTATACATATATATATATATATGAAGTCAACAATATATTAAAAAACCATGATCATATGGGAATACAAGAAGGAAAGATAAATGTACTTTACTGTTAGACATAAAATCCACAGATCTCTGACAGGAATCTTGAAAACAAAGTTAAAAAATCGTCGTTTTCTTTCCATCCTTGTTCCTAGCCACCTAATGGAATGGCTCCGTAGAAAGGCCATAAAAACTACTGTCGTCCACGGTCTTTGAACAGATAATACTAATCACCATATCTGAATATTTAGATGAATTTGCAGACGCATGAGCGCACACAACAGAAAGCCTTCAAGAGCTCCCGTAAAATTTCATGAAGTCTCACTAACGCCAAGGCGACTGCCCTGAACAATGCAATGACCAGTGAAATAATAGCTATCATTTCCATAGAGGGTTACTGACTCAGGTCCTTTGTAACTTCTGAAAGCAAACTAGCAAAAGAAATGATGAAAGATTCCTTACACCAGATTCTGGACGATGAACAGAGATGCCCTAGGTGATAACAGATATAAACAATACAATGTAAACCGCCCTGAATTATACGGCAAACGCCTACTGTACATGAGAAATGGTAGCGATAAAAAATAATGCGTGCGCAGAGAGTATCCAACATCGAAAGCTTTTATAGCTGCAGTGCTCAAGACTTGTTTCCCTGAATATACATGAGGACAGATAACTCATAACAGCTAGAAGACTGGTGAACAAGAACCTCTTTACGCTAACAACGACCACTCTATCGGAATGCCTCAAAGCTCATTCCAGATCTGATAAATGCTCTAACAGACACGATGTAGTTATGACTCTCTCTCTCTCTCTCTCTCTCTCTTGTAAGTTCTCCTCTGATTTCCTTTTCAACTTCCCTTACCAATGCGAAAAATATTCCGCGTGAAGAACGAGGCCACCCACATTTTAGTTTTTTGTAAAACAAAACTATTTAGATGAGTCTGTCCCTCCGCACCTTTTCTGTCCTCAGATCTTAAAAAATACCGAAAACAGAGAGCTGCAAATTGGTAGGCTGACCATCCACCTTCCAATCATCAAACATACCAAATTGTAGCCCTCTAGAAACACAACAACACAGGCCGCCAAGGACGGCTGAGCTTTATAAAGAATTATGCGCTGTGCAGAAAACTCGACTGCGGTAAAGAAACTACGGTACATTTTTTACTTGTTCCCTTTGCAATTACTTCACTACTTTCGACAACACAATTCAATGAATACAAACAACGTGAAATTTACTGATTTAATACGCAACTATCAACAGAGTACAGCTTTCAGCGACCAACATCCAGCATTTCCCTATATTCTGTCAGCTGGGTCGTATTATCTTACAAGGTTAGCGAAACATTTATTCCCATACGATATTAGACCTCTCTCCTCGTACACACGTACGTAAATACACAGTCAAAGACCCTCCCCACCCCCTATCTTTCTACAAACAAACAGAGAGAGAGAGAGAGAGAGAGAGAGAAGTGGTAGCGAGGGCACTAAATCATGATGACTATCTGATCACTTCTACAACGAGGTCAGTACCACCACCAACGCTGCCAGGCTACTGCTGCCGCCCAAACAGCAGCACCATCATCCCACGCCCACTCGGGGCCTATACGGCCGATACAAAAGAATCCTCAAGAAACTGCAGGAAGTTCCAATCACGGGGTGGTTCCGGGTAGCGGGAAATCAATCTGTGAAGTCTTTTACTGGGAATTCCGCGTTTTCCCAGAATTTTCCGAGGTGATTCAGCATCAGGCGACATTGGGTCGGAAAGAAAGGAGACAGGGAAGCATCGAGAAGGGAATGGGTATCAAAGTATCTGTGAAGAGGAGGAGGAACTTCAGTATTCCTCAAGTGCCCGGTCTGGGAATTCGAACCAAGGCGTTTATAATGAATGTGTAAATCAAAGAACTTGAAAGCGAGCAAATGAACGGACAGAAAGATCAAGGGACCAACGAATAACAAATTAGAAAGGCCTTAGGAATGGAAATCAGAAATTATTGCTGGCAGATAAACGCAGGAAAGAGAATCAACAAGTATCCATGAAAGAAAACACATAAACTGTTTAAATTAGTATTACATGCAACGCTTCCCTATATTTCAAATATTCAATACCGTAAACGAAAAAAAAAAAAAAAAAAACTTTAAACGTGACATGTAAACGATGCATTTCAAACAAGTGAAGTAGGCCCGTCCAAAAACGTTGGAACAAACAAACAAATGAAGCGCACTGATGAGTCAAAGCGAAACGAAGGAGAAGGAAGGCAAAGCATAACAACATTAACAAAAATCAATACAAGGGTTATCGCTCCAACAGACATACAAAAATTATATACGCAGAAGATTTTTCCACAAAGTCCATATAATTACAAAAGTGCCAGTTTCAAGCCTATAAACATGGGTCAATACAGTAGGAAATAATCAAAACAAAACTTACAAAGAGATTCCAAACAACGACTCGGGACAAACAAAAACCAATAAGAACAAAGGATAAAGCATCAAAATCCGGTAGGCAGAGATGAGGGGGGAAATGAGGGGGAGGGGGGGGGGGGGGGGGAGGGAGGCGGACGAGGATGGAAGGAGGAGGGGAAGAGGTGGAGGGCCAGGGAGCATCAACCCTTACACTCGGAGCTCAAAGTGTAAAAATAAAGAGATGGGCTAATGAGAGTTTTGGAGGAAGGAAGAGAGAGAGAGAGAGAGAGAGAGAGAGAGAGAGAGAAGCTGTCGTTAGGAAGATGTGATGATGAGGACGGGGGCAGGATGTTTACATCTTGATTAAAAAGGGTCGACGAATAGTCAACTCCGAAAAGACGCTTATCACTTTCTTTTGACGTGACGTATCGTCCCTTGGCATCTCGACGCTAACAGCTCTCATCAGGGGAAGCAAGGTCCTCCTCCCTCACCGTCGTCGTCTTTCTCCCGAGGGTAGTAGTGTCGAGGGAGAAAATGACTCGAGATACTGTCCATAAACAATACAAAAGGAGGGATCTGTGAAGATTCTACGTCTGACACTGAAGTGTTTTAAGGAAAAACTAATGATTAAACTACGCAAAAGAAAACCCACCACTGCGATGGACAATGATACATGCGAATATATTACTGCATATATATTAACCGGCATCGTCCCCCCCCCCCCCCCCTTTTTTTTTTAAAGATATGTCCCCTATCGACCCTAACCAACTCCGCTTTATGAACATTCCAAATGATGAATGTTGAAGACGTCACCATTATGGTGCTAGTCAAGGTAGATAAATCCGACAACTTTCCCAACAAGAAGAGTTAGTGAAATACAAATTCTCCATTTGGATTTTCTATTTTTAAATATAGAAGTTAGGGTCAAAGTCACAAGGTCACTCTCCTTAGAGACACGAATGGCCCTAGACTTCTCAAGACTTCAAATATCACGGCCAATAATGAGTTCGTGTATTGGCAGACTGACGGACATTATGCACATCTATGCATGATGGACTACCCTTATACCAAGAATAACTAAAACTCCTTCAACCGTGAAGAAGTTGCAATGACAAGGTAAGGGAGATAGATAAGGTGACAGACACCAATCTCCAATCGTGTACGAGTTTCGAAGACAAGGTAAGTGGGAATTTCTCACTGACACTAAACATATGGGAAAATTACGGGAGACATAAACTGTGTCTATAAGGTACTGATAACCAAGAACTGATCTTATACACAATAAGTATGTAAAAATGTAAACATACACTTCGATACTATAGGAATGCCATTCAACAACAAAACGATTTTATAACGAAGTGAATTTCCACACCTTAAAGTAAATGAAATATGAGGAAACTAAACATCAGAAGGGACAAGACAGCATCTTTTAAGTCCGACGGAATTGTTAATGCAATATCTTTAAACACAGTCACGCTATATTTTAGCAACTTTTCACGTCTCAGTATGTCCACTATACCAGGATAAAAAAAAAAAATCTACCATACAGTATGTAAGGATGTGCTTTGCGAAAGTTATATTTCGGAGTCAAAATCACGAGAAAGATGAGGGGACATGGAACTACAAAACGTTACTTGGCCTTGTTGTAGCTACAACTCAAGATGATAACTTTCTAGGCATAGCTGACACTAACTGATAAAAGTATGAAGTGACTTGCCAAGCGTTCTCGGAATCACATCATTAAATGGCATGAAAAGGAAGCGGCCTCCTTTTAATCTTAGCTCATTATGCAAACTCTGTGTGTGTGTGTGTGTGTGTGTGTGTGTGTGTGTGAGAGAGAGAGAGAGAGAGAGAGGAAATCTCATTGAAGTATCCCATCGGCCCGATAGGCTTGACATTAGTCTGGTCAATGTTAGCCCAACCAATAATAAGGCGATTCATTCAGGCTCACAAGATAGATGATCTAAATGGCGTGCATGTCTTGAGTTAGCAAAATAATTCAATGCCATGCGTACACCAGTTTATCAGCATATTTATGAATTTCCGCTTTTTATGGGAGATGATTATTTACGACACACATTATATATATATACATTTATATATATATATTATATATATATATATATATATATATATATATCCCAATTATTAAAACTAATTAGCCCAAGGAAATCAAGTGTTGTTACTTCCTAGTTTCATCAGTTACCAATAAGGAACTTTCATTTATAGCATACTACCTGAGGTGTTAAGTTCACGCAACTGAACCCTTCAGCATCTGTAAACTTCAGCGAAAATACTTCATTCTCGCAACAACAAAAAAATCAATAAATAAACGCACGCACGCACACGCGCACACACACACACACACAAACAAACAAACAGTGAGAGAGAGAGAGAGAGAGAGAGAGAGAGAGAGAGAGAGAGAGAGAGAGAGCTAATTCATTAAGTCATTAATAAGTCCTTACATAATTAGATAATCTAAGCTCATGAATTCCAGCACTCAAAAATCCAGATATGAATATTTCAACTATAATACCAAAGATGTGAATGAAGGGGAACAGCTTGGCGTCTTATGATTCACCGAGACTGACAATTCTGATAACACTGTAAATACGCTGTCAATCAAACAATTAAAATAAAAAAAGACTGAATATAAACTAATCAATAATAATTAACCTAGAAATTCGGAATATCATGCATACTACATGCAACTTCTTCATTTGTTAAACTTTTTGAAGTCTGAAGAGATAAAATTAGACATAACGTGAAAAGTAGAAAATGAAAGGAAAAAACAAGAGACGCCATACTAATAAAATAATATGATCAAGTTAGAATACACTATTTTACAGATCACGTCCCCAAGTTCCAAGGAGGGTACGCCAGACTCCGAAAGGCTATTTGGGAGACAAACGAGCCACACACACAAACGAACGCACACATACACACACACACACACACACACACACACACAGTCTGAACTGATTGATGACGTACGAACAACCAAAGGCCACTGTCTCGATAAACCTCCGGAGCTATCTTGAGTGCATGACATCACAAAAGAGGCATATTGAGATGTGATAACCAAAGACCAACTCTCTCTCTCTCTCTCTCTCTCTCTCTCTCTCGAGGTTTATAGGTCGCTTTATTACTGTTCTGTCACTCAGGTTGTCATTCATTATGCATTCACTCCGCCAACCCCAATATGAGGCTACGACGCTGCTGCAGACTCTCCGCCATCCTTGATTATTCAGACTCCTCAAGGATAGATGGATATACACAGGACATATACAGTATATATATTATATATATACAGGAATAAATGCATACACGGAAGGTTAAACCTCTCTCTCTCTCTCTCTCTCTCTCTCTCTCTCTCTCTCTCTCTCTCTCTCTCTCAAAGCAAGTAATAAATATTACTACTTAAATGTATCATATTAATGCCTGTATGGACAGCTGATAGTGATGACCTAACTCACCAAATGTGGAACAATAATTTATGGTGATATTTCATTTCATTCTGAAGTATACCTCTTGCCACGCGCGCGCACACACACACACACATAGGCGAACACCTACACGCACTCACATACACAAGTGCTCTTAGGTATTCATTTACAAAGGAAATATTACGCAATTTCATCACAACTTTTACCTTGGCTTGCAGATCAAAATTTTCCTTGAGTAGAAGCAAATAAAGCCATGGGGCCGAAAACGAGTCTTGTAAAGGATTCAGGAGTGTGGAGTACGTGCACTGTTACGAAGAAGAGCTATAGTTACAAGTGACGTTTGATCTGTACGAGAGAGAGAGAGAGAGAGAGAGAGAGAGAGAGAGAGAGAGAGAGAGAGAGAGACTAAACTTCAATTTCTCAGATACCAAGTCTACGCATCACCATATGATCTAAGCTAAGCCCCTGGGCAAAAAGAGAAGTGAAAAAAAGTTCAGTTGAAAAAAACAGTAACGGCAATGTTAGCTCTGGAGAAAGAAAAAACAGATATCTGAGAAAAAAAAAGTGACAAAGGGGGAATATATAAACGAAATAGTGAGGTCTATGACCCTAGAGCAAAACTCAGTAGGGTTTTGCTTTGATTCAATTCATAACTTGTAATTTTATTGATACTCTGGATGGAACTGTCGATATCAGCAATAGCCTCACATCTATAATTAAATATCCTTTGGCCTCCCCACGACAAAAACGAACTGACGTAAGTTACAAACGTAATCATCACATCTCACGCTCTCTATTTCTTTCTCACTCACATACACCGCAAACAAAAAGTGGCAATATGGGACTGATCAAAGCAAGAGACTGTGCTGGAATACAGCTCGTTAATTTTGACAATGCCCCAACAAAATCTCTCTCTCTCTCTCTCTCTCTCTCTCTCTCTCTCTCTCTCTCTCTCTCTCTCTATATATATATATATATATATTATATATTTATATGTATGTATATATAGATATATATATTACACACACACACACACACACACACACACACACACAACTTTCTTTTTAGTCATTCACACAAATGATGAGGAAAATGTTGAGAACATAATAACAGTGTTAGCAAGCCCCAATGAGAAAACTCAACAATACTTTCCTAGGGGAGAGAGAGAGAGAGAGAGAGAGAGAGAGAGCTGGGGCGATTATCCCAACGTACGAACACATTTGCACAACTACAAAGTCACCAGAAAAGGAACAAAACATTGCCTCATGCGTGGGATGATATCACTTCTTAAAAGGGAATATCCTTTGGGAAAGACATAACAACGGATATACAACGGATATTACAGTGACTTAAAGAGTCTTCATTATTTGTACTCAAAACAGTCACTTTAAAGGTTACCCTATAAAAGTTCTTGCCTAACCTCATTACAACAAAGCATGACAAACAAATTAAAACTAAAACGGACAGAGAGAGAGAGAGAGAGAGAGAGAGAGAGGAGATGAGAGAGAGAGATGAGAGAGAGAGAGAGAGAGAGAGAGAGAGAGAGAGAATCTTACTTCAACAGATATCTTTGAACTCCACCCACACACAAAAACATTAACCACCACACAATAAATATAGATAAAAAAAATTCTTACAAAGGCCTTTGCGAAAAATAATTATAATTACGGGACAATGAGAATGACTCAGTGGGTTTGTTTTTAACGCAAAGGTGATACTGATAATTTTGCAATGTAGTCTGAATACATACTCTTACTCACATACATACATACACAAATATAAACATATATATATATATATATAATATATATATATATATATATATATATATACACACACACCACACATAAAAGCAGCAGAATTTGTGTGAATTCCCTATTTACAAAAATGATTTCTACCAGAAAAATAAATTCTTTTTAGAAAACATTTCCAATTCCAAGTTAAAATATCATGACCCTGTTCGCCAATTCAAGAGGAGATACTTCATGGCAGTCAATAAAATTACGAAACAATAAAAAGAAAATTGAATCGAAATGTTTAAATCAAACGGGTACTATTCAAATACAATATCTAACAGCAGCTAAAAATATGTACTGATATTTTGTTTCCTTATCATTATATACATCTTTGCAATAATATCGACGAAATCTCTTTATTCATGTAATATGTAATAGCAAAAATGGTAGCCAATGCAATAATAAGGATAAACCAAAAATACAACCAGTTGCATTATCATTAAGCAAAAACGGTAGTCAATGCAAAAATAAGGATAAAACAGATTAAACTATTAGCAGTATCATTATTACAGATTAATTAATAATAATAAAGATGACCCAAAAATAATCAAAGAAGGTTTAAAAAAATGTTGGGTAAAGAATGGGTACATAATCCACCACGAGAGAGAGAGAGAGAGAGAGAGAGAGAGAGAGAGAGAGAGAGAGAGAGAGAGAGAGAGAGAAAATAAAAAAAAAACTGCTTGTAAGAATTCTTCAGAACTCGTGAATAAAATAAAAAAAAAATTCCACCAACTCAGAGAAACAAAACGACCAAAAGTCTTCAAACAAATTACCCTCAATGGTGTTACACTTAGCTACCCCCATAATTTAGCAAGAGTGACTTTAAAATCAACAAAGCCTTTGATCAGGATCAAAGAAGGACCGTTTGCATAGGAGCTATACACTTGACGATCTACAGTACCGCTGAAAACTTCAAACAAAATTCCTAAGAACGAGATAATGAGAACGGGTAACTTCATAAATCCCCGTTGATTGTATGTATTGCTACTATTGTGTTTGGACTTCATTCAAACAAAAACAAGAACAACAATAATAATAAAATGCTAATGCCGAAGAGGCCAAATAGTCAAGTTGGCGTAAGCTCCCTTATCAGAGTGACTGTACATGTGCATATATATATATATATAATATATATATATATATATATATATATATATATATATATATATATATATATCTATATATATATATATGAGCACACATGTTAGGGGCAATATTAATGAACTTTGCTTTTACTATTTACTGAAGATGAAATTCTTGACTATAATTTTCACTGTTAAATCTTACACATTTAGGGAAGCATATGAATAAAAATCAGGTTCATAAACTAAGGCTGCGTTTACAGCAAGCGAATCGAACCGATTCAATTCATGAAGAATCAACACGATTCATGATTCGTCTTAGACTCGCCACACTAATTTCAATGTAACCGTTTACACCAAGCGCATCGAGTCCATTCAAATTATGCCGATTCACTTGGTGTAAACGGTTACATTGAAATTAGTGCGGCGAATCAAGACAAATCATGAATCGTGTCGAGTCTTCATGAACTGAATCGATTCGATTCGCTTGGTGTAAACGCAGCTAAAGTTAGAGTAATAAAAACATAAAGTAGCAAAACCTAATGAAATTCTCCACCAGGTCTCCTTTTCGCCACACAAATTCAAATGTCAATTCATCCAATTTGATTTGCTCACAGGTACATTCTCAAAGTTGTATATCATAGCCGCCATTTATGCACAAAGTGACTTACAGCTTATAGGAACTGCACTCAAGTGAGTAAAAGTAGTGCTAAATTTTTAAGTAATGCTTTGAATTAAATTTTTAAGTGCATCTAAAGTATATAAATCAACACCACCACACTTATTCATGGTAAGACTGAACCACGAAAAAAAAATTAAGAGATGTATTTCTAAGGTTAGATAGAATTGACGGCTCTCATTCCCGAGACAAGGATCAAGAAGAGAAGAGAAGCGCAATACAATATTCCACCGAGGTAGAAGAGCGGTGGCGCTTCCAAGAAGACCCTCCCCTATTAGAGGTAGTTAATCAAACATTATAGCGGTTGTGTCAAGTGCCGAGGTGCTCGTGGCAGAAACATGACACCCTCTAAAATGTTGTCAGACACAGCCGGGTAAAAAAAGAGTGTAACGAACGTCTAAATGGCCACAGGTATTTTGAGAAAATTAGTCAGACGGACAGACGACTAGGGACAGGAATCGTGGCGGCTGGAGCGGGCGACGTGACATGTGGTGAGCGTGGTACGACGACGACCATGCATCAAGGTACTACTACTACCTGTAGGTACTACCTACCAGCCAGCCATGGTGCTACCACCACGCATACTACAACCACGACGGCCCTCTCGTCTTCGTGCTGGGGTGCAGGGTCCCTTTCCTTAAATGCTGCTGTGATATTACACGTATTAACTGAGACTTTGGGGAAATCTCCGTCAATCAGTTTGATATTAATCCGCACATCTTGGTTCGACAAACCATGAAAGTTATGCTTGGTGGGTCAAGATGACAGCCGATCTGTCCTTTTCAACTCTTATGCTAAGTCATTTTAACGGAACTCGCATTCAGATCGTATGGAGGGGAATAAACCTTTTCGATAAAAGGCGAGTTTAAACCATGACTAAAGTTTTTTTCATTCCAAGTGAGATTTTTAAAAAGTTTTACTTTTTTAAAGTAGATCGTGGTTGGTTTAGTATGGAACAAAATTATTACTGTGATACCTTTTTAAATTCTGTAATCAATCTGCATGAAAAAGGGTGTAAAATTTCACATGTTTTCTGTTTCTCAGAACATTTACGATTTCGCTTACCGCACTCTTCTTACTAGAATTGATGACTTTGAAATAATTACTCAAGAGAACATCGACACATCTTTCCGAGGGTGTGGTTAGTAGGAAGTGTCCTAAGAGACAGAAACTCGCTTTGTGCCGTAGTTGCCTACTCACAGGGTTTGACTCCTTTCTGCTGTTGCGATTTTTCCTCACTGATAAAAAGTGGAACACCTGAGAGAGAGAGAGAGAGAGAGAGAGAGAGAGAGAGAGAGAGAGAGAGAGAGAGAGAGAGAGAGAATATAAAATTTAGGACAAAAAGCACTGGGACCTAAATGGGGAACTGAGAGTAAAGAGAGTGAAGGTTTTCAAGATGCAACAGGAGGAAAACTTCGCAGTTGCACAATAAAACGATTGAAGATTTAGATAATAATAACATAACGGAAACTAATAAAAACACTATCATAGGAATATATATCTATATATATATATATATATATATATATATACATATATATATAATATTATATATATATGAAAATTAGTGGCGCCCCCCCCCCCTTAAATTTTCCTGGATCCACTAGAGACTGTAACATGCAAATAATCATTCAGGATATTCA
>NC_087209.1:28916857-29016857 GCF_015104395.2 Macrobrachium nipponense | reverse complement strand
AGTGGGGAGTAGGAAACGATGAGGAAAGCAATAAAGATTTGGTAGCGATAAAAGCGATTGCAGGCAACAGTTCCTATATAAAATATTAGGAATGTCGTCATGCATTAATTCCTATGTTACGAAAATGGTAAAATAAAAGCGAAATCGTCGTCCACAAAGCAAATAAAAAAAATAGGATGATAAACGGAATAAATTAATTCACTGGATTAATAAGAAAAAATAAAAACTACACGAATTCATTTACTTCTTAAAACTTCACAAATCTCCTCCTTGGGGACACGACAGGAAAAAGAAACGCTCCTCAACATTCTTGAAACCAAACTAAATGAAGGAAAGTCAAAATTATCTTCCGCAATTCTACCACCACTCCGTGACCGCTAAAAATCAAGACCACGTATAACTACAGGTTGTTTCGGCAGTATAACTCGATTGGCAGATCCTACTATGGTCCCCAATTGTGAACGTTTTCTATGAATATAACCAATGCATGTTTTCTGTGAATACAACTACTACTGCCACCACTGATGCTGATCCATACTAATTACCAATATTAACACCTATAGTATTATTATTATTATTATTATTATTATTATTATTATTATTATTATTCGGGGAGTAAGTCTACAAACTACCTTATTGTTGTTCTTGTTAGGGGGATGGAGTAGGAAAAACCTATCGAAAAGACTAAAAATCTCTGAAAAAGGTGTTTCGCGATGAGTTAGATAAAGGAATTTTAAGATAGAAAAATTTATTTATTTATTTATTAGAATGAAAATGTAAAAAAAAAAAAGTGCACATTTAAGAGTACAGAACAATTATTCCAATAAAATATACCGTATTTAATTTAATATTCATTGGTGAAACCACGGGCTATTTAACCATTGATTTTAGAACGTGTCCGCGAGTAAGCTGGCGGTCGGATCACGCTTTGTTACTTATTGCTGCCGTTGTAACTGGGATGGCTTTGATGTGAGTTTCGATTTTCACAACTTCCGTGGGTGGTCAAATCAACGAATTAATGAAAATTAATTATAGTTTTCTTAATGTCCTAACAGACATTTAAGAAAATACCTGGGAGAGCCTTCCTATGATACCTCGTCTGCAACATATTTACACAGGTTGTGCACTGTATCATTCCTCATGTAATGCTAACGTATATGGCGACAAGGAAGATGATAAAGAATAAAACACGAACATTAAAACTGCAAGTAATAAGGAAGTAAGGGTGAGAGCCCCCAATGCCGATATGGGCATTAACCCCTCAACAAAACAATCAACTCATTTGCGGCAAACTTTGGCCGAACCATTAATGTGATACAGGGCGAGTAACAGGCTGGTAAGGATGGCTCACCATAACGTTACCTCGAGGATAAGCAAGTTTCGTATTCAATAGTTTTTACATACAAGATTTAACATCTTTACCATTACTACTTCAAGTTAATATCTTAAAATATTGAACTTGCGTAAAAAACACAAAAATATATACGTGAATACACACATAGTTTATACATATACATACATACATACATACATACATACACACACACACACACACACACACACATATATATATAATATATATATATATATATATATATGTATGATATATATATGAGAGAAGAGAGAGAGATTGAGAGAGAGAGAGAGAGAGAAGACGAGAGAGAGAATATATAGCTACTATATATATACATATACGATATATGAGAGAGAGAGAGAGAGAGGAGAGAGAGAGAGAGAGAAAGTTGGAATATATATAATAAATGAAAATTTCCATGTAAAATCATTTTGGAAATTATCGTTAATTCCTATGAAATTTGAGACCATAAATTTTATCACTCCCGTAGCAGAAAAAAAAAACATAAAAGAAGAAAAAAGGACATACGAGAGAGCGAGTGTGGGAAAAGGCGAGCTTATTGAAAAAAAATGAAACTGGGGAGGGTTTTTGAGCAGGTTCAGTCTTGTGGAAAGAATGGGAGAAACCGGACTCCTGAAAAGCCCAATTATTACTCAGATGTTCTTGTGGCATGGGGGGGTTTTTTTTTTTGAAGGGGGGGGGGGGGGGGGGGAGAGACAGTAGAAGTGCGAGAGCATGGATGACTGATTTTCGTGACAGGGCGTTTGCAATAAACATGGTCGTCGATGCCGTGACCAAGAAGGATGATGTAATGGACGACCTTTGTAAATATGCTTCAGATGAGATATCATAGGAAAGCTTTCACAGGCATTTCCTCAAATATCTGTTGTCACATAATGATAACTATAGTCTATTTTCATTAATTTATTTACTTTACCGCTCAATAAGTTGCAAAAATCGAAACTCACATCAAGCCATGCCAGAAACAACGACAGTAGCAATAATAATAATAATAATAATAATAATAATAATAATAATAATAATAATAATATGGCAGTTAGAAAGGCATTTACTTTATAAAATCTTCCCAATTCTTCTTCTTATCTTTTTCTCATCAGATGTAGCTGGTATATCAGGTTTCCTAAGGACATAATAATAATAATAATAATAATAATAATATAATAATAATAATAATAATAATAATAATAATAATAATAATGCTCCCTTGAATTTCTTCCTTTTTCATAAGTTCATTTTTTCACGAAGCTCGCAAATTCAAATTTTGTACAAAGACTTAAGCTATATATATACAAGAATTTATAAGAATTTAGATTTTCTAAGTAACTAAAGATGATACCAGGTATTCGAGACAATACTTCCCTCGGGGTTCATATTTGCGCAAGAGAGAGAGAGAGAGAGAGAGAGAGAGAGAGAGAGAAGAGGAGGGATTTGGCCGTACTCCTCGGTTTTGACTCAATTGGTGTCATTCTGCTTTCTTTTGTTGCCATTTCCACGGCTGATCCGGATCCTTTGAAGGGAAGTGAGTGGAGTAGGCGGCCGGGCGTGCTTGAGAGAATGCGAGGGCGCGTGCGGGGGAGGAAGCCGTCCATTATCCTATTGGTTAGGGAGGGCTGGGCGCTGCAACTTAAGGCGGGACCATGACAAAGTGCCAAGGAATTCTCTGCAATTACCCCCTTGTGAGTGGCACTTACACGCTTATGAAGATTGAGGAACATATTCCATCCTCTTCCTCCAACCAACGAAAGAAACCTCCCTCATCCGTATGCAGCCCCCCCCCCCTCCCCCCCCCCCCTCCCTGCAGCGCACCGTGTAGCCCGAGCGTTAAGCAGCGGCATCCCGTAGGGACAACACTGGTATATTACCCAAGGCAATGTCAATAACAGTTCCTTCATTCTTCATATGTCGCTCCTTTTACAAGTTTGGCTCAATCATTCAGACATCCTTCAGCTTTTTTCTGAATGCTTTAAGACAGTTTCACAGTTTCCTTAGCTATTAAAGCATAAAAGGAGAGGTTCAGAGGCCATATCAGTTGGGCGAATATGATGACCTTGGGGGAGGTGTGTCTTCGATTTTTGGCATTATGCCAAGCACTGGGGCAACTAAGGCCATTCAGCGCTGAAACGGAAATAGACAGTAAAAGGTTTGAAACGTGTTACAGGAAAAAACGTCGCTGTTGCACTATGAAACAACTGTTCGGAGAGGGTGGACAGTAAGTTCGCAAGAAAGAGAATATGAATGGAGGTACAGTAAACAGAATAAAGTAGTTACAGCTAGGGGCCGAAGGGACGCTGCAAAGAACCATAAGTAATGCCTACATTGCACCGAATGAGGTGCACTAACGGCACTAACCCCATCCGGGGGAGGGGGGGGAGTGTGTCAACTTGCTTTGATCTCAACCGCATGTGTTCGTGCGTACATGTCGTTGAGATTTGAAGCTCTGTTTATAGTCTACTTCTTCAAAACTTTCCCCCCCCCCCAATCCCCCCCCCCTAACCCCCACCCACACTAGTTCTTCGTAAAATGCCATTTTATTGTTTGATGAGCTAAGAGGATCACATGATTTATTTTGTTTTCTTAATTTTTTTTTCGTGGCTGCCAAGACGAAAATTCCCAAATTGGGGAAATGAGCTGATTGTCGCCATGGAAAGAATTTGCAGGAAAAAGTGTTTTTTTTTTTTCCTTTCTTTCTTTTATGTTGCGTGTTGGTTCAGCTGTATTATTAGCTTATCCCGCCCCTCTTCTATCGCTCTTAATTCTCAATTTTCAAATACTGTTCACTGTAAGTACGTGCGCAGTCTTTCCCCTCCTCAAGTTGAAGTACCCATGGTTACTTGATAATTACTTCACACTACCTGTACATCTTCGCTAGATATGATTCCGCTGAAATCAAATTTTTCCTCGAAAATAACCAAATGCAGTTCTTGTTCACTTAATAGTAACTGGGCGAAACGTTCCAAATCCAACAAGACGTAAGACGGTTTGCACATTTAGTTACTAAAAAAAAAAAAATTAATAATAAAAAAAAAGTAAATGGACATCTCTTTGTGTGTGCCATTAATTGCAGACACAACTTCACAAGAACTGCGCATGATGCGGTTGTAAGAAAATGATCTCGACGGGTGTAATATTAGCTAATCAAATGTACTTGATCTAACCCATGTAATGAGGCAATTTGCTCGAGTACATTTTTCCTGAACTATTGTTTATGGTTAACTAAAATGTCAGCATTGTCTCTCCAAGTAGAAGTTCTAGTCATGGAGGTCGCAGCACCGTGGGTGGATCTATCAAAGTCAATGCCGCGTGAGACGGAGGTCATTTGCTATATGCATGATGCAACTTGCATCGTTGTTAAGTCATTGAAATCTTTACATGCCTGAGATGAGCTATCTATATCGAGTGCTCATGCGTCGAGATTGCTCTAGTTTTTATATAGCCGTGTAATTAAAGAACACGATTACCCTTCTAATGAGTAAACGATGAGGAAGAAGCGTTGTTCTTGAGATTCAGTCCAGCTGTTTTGCGACAGAAATGGTGACAGGGGTCATGATGTCAATGGGTGTTGACTACAGAACGAACAGAGCGATGGCATTTCCCAAATAGAAAACAAACAAATAAACAGAACTTTATGTAAATCGCGGGGGCTACATAACCTTTCATAAATCAATTCCGAATATGAAAAGGTCACATACCAATCAAGTTCTGACGATTCGGAGAAAGGAAAGAGGTTCTTAAACAGGAAAGATACCATTCCGGGTTGACGAAATCATACTATGATCCACGAATACCAACGATTATAAAAGCCAAAAGCTACTGAAAAACTAAAACGAAGGATATGACTGTAATAGTAAACTGAAACAAGAAACGACAGAAGATCTGGAAAATAATTAAGTAAAAGAGCCATCAACACACCGAAAAACACAATAAGCCGAAAACAAACAAGCAGTAAGCCGGCACGGGCTCTTGCTTCATCAGCAGCACGTAACATTGAAAGAGCCTCTACAAAGTACTGAAATAACAAGAAATGCAATCTCTCAAAAAATAAAACGGAAATCTATTAAACAGTTTCTAAAACGGCAACAAGATAAAACCAGTAAAAAATGCGTCAACATTTCTTTGGCGCAATCGAGTTTTCTAAACAGCGTATAATAAAGGCCACCGAAAATACCTCTGGTCTCGGTATAATGCTGTATGAGCCGCGGCTTATGAAACTTTCAGCCACGGCCCAGTGGTGGTCTGTCCTACAGCGATGAAAGACGCACGATCATGGCTAGTTTGGTATGTTAGATGACTGGAGAGTGGATGATCAACATGCCAACTTGCAGCCTTCTAGCCTCAGTCATTTTTAAGATCTGAAAGCGGACAGAAAAAGTGCGGACGACAGACAAATCCATCTCAATAGTCTTCTTTTACAGAAATCTAAAGAGATAAAAATACATTGACAGAATAATTGTTCCCTACCCATGAGGCATGGCTTTACAATGAGCAGGTTCCCTATTTCCTAGATTCTTCTGCTTAATCTGATGATCAGCTTAGAGGGACCCACACCCACTTGGCGTTGCTGTCATTAATCTGCACTGGCTGTCTCTCTCTTCAGCGCCAGCAGATTTTCGGGTTCCAAGTTGCTACAGTTCATTCATAATGTTTGGACCATTCTAAAATGCAACACACATACATAGATGTTGTAAATGTGTGTATTATATATATATATATATATATATATATATATATATATATATATATATGTGTGGTATATATATATATATATACATACGTACATACATACACACATACACACACATATATATATATATATACATACATACATACATACATTACATACATACTACATACACACAAATTATATATATATATATATATATATATATATATATATATATATCTATAATATTAAACGGTTATATATATATATAATATATATATATATCTATATATATATATATATATATTAAACGGTTTATCTTTGAACGGCAATTGCAACTGCTAAAGCGACATACCCATCATATCAAAATATGATCATACAAGTACATTTTCATTTACAGGTTCACAGTCGGGAGACTGTGTGAAAAGATACAACGCATGGCAACTGTAGAAGAAAAAGATTCCACAGACTTAACGTACCAAGTCAACTAAACAGCGTCCCTAAAAAATGTCACCGACAGTGTTATGAAAATTATTACCCTAATGATTACGACCAAAACAAACTCACTCGTTCATGAAATATTATAAACGAGTTACTACAAATGAATTTACTTTTCCTTTGGAAACGGAAAACATTGATGTTAATCAATTCCGCCATGCATGGGTGAACCCCAATTTACGCTTATTTTGCAAATACTCCCGCAACTTTTACCCGACGACTATTGTTGGCGGCAAAAATATAAACATCAAAGTCACAAAGTCCACGAACTTGACGTTCACATGTAGCATTCGTTGCGTAGTTTAGGCAGTTTATGAAAGCCAGACAGTTTCAGTCACTTTCCTCAAAGCTTTCTTAGCTTTCTTAAAATTATGGTTCCCTAGTTTAGCAAATTTGCTTCCTTCCGACAGCATTATCTATGATTCTTTCGTAACACTTACAAATAAACTTTACCTTCTGAGCAAATCCCTTTTCCTTAAGGCAACACCCTTTCTGCTTCGTCATCTTGAAGTCATCCTTTATGAAATCCTATCAGCCAGCATTCCTCTGAGGATAATCATTTCGATTAATCAAGACGCAGCCACTTCTATTCGACGACCACAGACTCCTACAGCTAAGGAGGAGGAGGAGGAAGGAACCCTTTCAAGCTTCCTGCTAATTGCGGGTCTTGCGTTCTTCATTTTTCATTTAAACTGTAGAAAAGTTTGTCAACGCATAGTGTATATACCCAAAGTTACAAACTGAGCTGCTTACAGTGGTAAAACTTCCTTTCTTCAAATTCTAACATCCGTCAAATGACGAGAAAACAAATATAGAAAATGGAAGTTCTGACTAAAGTGTGTCTGACTAACTTTGTCAATATACTAAGATTTATGTAAATGAAACAGAAGAAACCAGTTTTACGGATGATTAATAAACTCTAGGTTATAAATACGCCCATTTTAAAACTGCCTCTTAAATAATGCGAATTTGTAAGATCCTTATTCAATTATTTTATCAATTGCTTTACTTCAGATCATTCACGGCAACCATAAACCATATCTGAGTTTTTTAACCACTGCAACAGTAGATAGGACATCAGAGAGACGCCCCACCCCACAAGGAATAGCGGTTACCCAACACTAACAGTCTATATATTAACAATCTTACTACCAAACTTTTTCTTTAAACATCAATACTGATGGAACGATTCTATAATTAAAGGAGAGAAACCAATAAAACCATAAAAATGATAAAGCTACTGCAACAACAACAGCACCACACCACCAACGAACAACGAACAAACAAAAGGAATTCCTTCGCAATTACTTTATACCCTTCATACCAACTGCGACGCATCCTATGCTTCAAGGGGGGGAGTGAGGGGAAGTGCAGGAATGAATGAGGGAAGTGTGGGAAGGAGAGAGGGAGGGGTCAGAGGAAATGCTTAACTTTCGATGCTTAATTCTCCAACGGCATATGATTACGGAAGGAACGATCCATGAGAACGCGATGCAGACGCTCGCGCAACAGCCTTCTGTCAACGCGCCAGAAGGGCGGTTTTCCTATCAACCATCCTGACCTTATTTGAACTATTAACCAATTGAGATTATTCAAAAGAATGTCATTGTTCATTCATTCTACTCTCTCTCTCTCCTCTCTCTCTCTCTCTCTCTCTCTCTTCTCTCTCATATTTAGTTCGTTCATTTATTTATACCCTTGTTCTTAAAATTTCTCTTATTCTCTTGTTCGGCAACATTCCCCTTTCTATCTCTCACGGTATTTCTCTTTTACTTCGTCGTTCCTGTCTAGTTATACCTCTGTTCTTAAAATTTATCTTTTTCTGCAACATATTCTCTCTCTCTCTCTCTCTCTCTCTCTCTCTCTCTCTCATATTTAGTTCATCGTTCATTTATTTACACGATATGTTCTTAAAATTTATCTTATTCTCTTATTCAGCAACGTCCCCTTTCTATCTCTCTCGGTATTTCTCATTTATTTCATCGTTCCTGTCTATTTATACCTCTGTTCTTAAAATTTCTCATATACTCTCTCTCTCTCTCTCTCTCTCTCTCTCTCTCTCTCTCTCTCTCTCTCTCCACCTCTCTCCTTCTCTAACTTCCATTAAGAAATTACGAAGTTCATTTCCTCCCGTCACCTCTCTCACTCATTTATTACCCATTGCGTGCTTATCTACCCTTTCGTGTTTTCTCCGTTCATCCACTTACCCACTCCTATCGCAACTCCTTCCTCGAACGCGCTTTTTTTTTTTTTTTTTTTTTTTTTTTTTTTTTTTTTTTGTCATTAGTCGAGAGACGCAACGCCACAAAGAAGTCGGAATGCGTCTTGGAGTCCTCTCTCTCTCTCTCTCTCTCTCTCTCTCTCTCAGATGGATTGTATCCGATTTGAACAGAATAATAATAATTATAATAATTAAAAATTACTCATACTAGTGGAGTGCGTCTTGAAATGGAGAAACAAATCCATATATAGTTCTTTAGGGGTACGTATATTGATTTACAAATAATTACAACTAAATCTTTACAAAGAGCTTTCTGGACTGTTCGAATTCCCTTTTCAGCCAAAATTAACGGTGGATTTTTTTATTCCGTAATAATAATAATAATAATAATAATAATAATAATAATAACAACAACAACAACAATAATAATAATGCATGTAAACAGTACCTGGTGTCATTTGTTGACAAACTCCTAATTACCACGAATCTATATGTTGAAGCTTAAGAATACTGTGCATGAAAACTGAACACAAGCTAATATACTGATTATAATGACGGTATTTCCAATATGTAAATATGACCTTTTTAACGTCACACAGAGCCATACTGATAACTATCATAAAATCTCCATTCCCACGCTTATCAATACATGGCTGTTGGGAATTCCTTAAAAGATTCATGGTGGTGAACTTGGGCACTCCCTGGCTTCAGGCAACGACTATAATTCACTCACACACAAACACACACACATGCCTAGCACACGGCTTGCCTTCCAATGACGCTGCAGAACAGGAAACTGGTTTACCTACGCCAAAATAAGACCAAACAAGTATAAAAAAAATAAAAAAAAATAAAAAAATAAAATAAAATAAAATGCTCCCTTCTTCGGCGCAGTCGAGTTTTCTGTAAATTGAATGATCAAGGCCGTCGAAAATAGATCTCGGTATAATGCTGTATGAGCCGCGGCCCATGAAACTTTAACCACGTTGCCAGATGCACAATTATGTCTAACTTTAACCTTAAATAAATTAAGAAAAAAAAAAAAATACTGAGGCTAGAGGGCTGAGTTTTTGGTATGGTTGATGATTGGAGGGTGGATAATCAACATACCAATTTGCAGACCTGTAGCCTCAGTAGTTTTTAAGACCTGACAAAACCGGCAGAATAGTTTTCCTTTCGGTAAACTAAAAAGGTACTAAAATTTTCATCATGAAATAAAGGAAAATAAATAATAATAGAGACCATTCAAATTCAACTAAATACAATACATGGGTAACTCCAATAGTTTTAATTCTATACTGACACTTTAAAATATTCCTTCAAACATAACGCTTGGAAAACATCCGAACTTTACTTAAAACAGCAGCAATTCTCCCAGAGAGAGAGAGAGAGAGAGAGAGAGAGAGAGAGAGAGAGAGAGAGAGAGAGAGAGAGAGAGAGAGAGAGAGAGAGAGAGAGAGTGTCACTTGATTCGAATGTACCGGTAATCAATATTCGGCAAAAATGCCACCACACGATATAAATATTTAGTGCAATTAACGACGAGTACCATCATATTTACAACTATCTGTCGAAATACATAAAACGTGACCGTAAGTTTCTACACTCATTCCGATATCAAGCCAGGATAAAAGAGGAGTGTTGGGCGTGACGTTGATGCCACTGCTTTGTGCAGAAAAATTACGCGGCCATGAAACTTGCAGCAAATTATAGGACTCAGTTGTAAACAGTAGTGTTTTAAAATGAAGCTCGAAATTCAAGAGAGCAAAATCTAGATATAAATTATATGTGATCTCTCGGTCTTAACGACCCTTACCGAAAGATCTCGGCAGTTCTCGTTTTTTCATTTCCCTCTGTGGCATCACGTTATATATATATATATATATATATATATATATATATATATATATATATATATATATATATTATATATATAGTATACACATACCCCACAAGGGCGCGACTAGTTTCTCAGCGGTACAGCACAATAAACGTATAAGCAAAATAAATACTCGCCCAGTTTCATAGTCGAAAACTCTTGGCAACTCATGCAAGTATCGCAGCCTTCTCATATTACGCTACGATAAAGTTTAATTACAGCATTTTAAACCACATTTTGGTTGCCCGAGTCTAGAGTTCAAAGCAAATATTCTACTTATAACTAACTAAATCAGGAACTCATAAACCGTACATCCTTGTAATGAACTGAACAAAGTTATGCTTAAAAAAAGCTTAATATACCCGTTCAAAAACAAGAGGGGAATAAAACCGAAGGCCAAAACATACCATAAAACATAATCCTAAATTTTCCGAGACGAACTCATCTTCCAAAAAGGAAGCAGGGCCAAGTCAGCCTGACAATAATATAACGCCTATAGATATAAAATGGATATATTAATCAAAGAGGAGATTTAAATCTTCCCGTGGGTGCAATTATAACTTACGATAAAAATTCACAATAAAGGGCATAAAAACCAAAATTTTGACTATTCAATAAGACGCAAATTGCACCTTTTGAATATACAGTACAAGAAAAGATCATGTCCCCAAGAGAGCTCCTTCAATAACTTCGTACCGTTCCAAACTCATGATTTAATAATAGCGTACCTTACGAACAACAGATTCCTGAGATCACGAAGGTTCAATTAAGATTACTAACTTTACCAGCGAAAGAGATACACGAATATCACTGTGATACCCCGTACCCCGGGCCGTTTACGACAGCGGTTCGACTTCGTGGCTTGGAAGCAAACTTCTACAGGTGGTTAAATGTCTGCCCGCCAAACGGTTGCATATGAATGCGCTCTCAAACTATGTTAAAATGGATATCAACACTGTTCTCAACGTACAAACATGTTAAACCTTTTCTACCTTCCGAGGAAAACGAATAACAACTTCGCACAATTATTTATTACGGTACGCTTAATCGAAAACAGCGGAGCATTAGTAGTTTCGAAAGTGGTAAACAAAGAGATCGACATTAGGAAATCCACAATCAACATTTCATTAATAATAATAATAATAATAATAATAATAATAATAATAATTAATAATAATATGAGATAAGGAAGATGTTTAAGTCAGGGAATTCCCCGCGTCAATATGTCACTTAAGTGGAATCTGCATAAATTCCTCTCAAATGCTCCTGTCAACACATTGGCGGATGAAACAGGAAACGACACACAGGGTACAGACAGGCTTCTGAAAATAGCTCGCCTGTGAAAGTCCGAAGGCTAAGATTAAAGACTTGACACACACAAAAAAAACAAAAAAAGCACGAAAGTATCACAGAAAACAAAAATACATAAACTCCGCAAATCTAGATAAGACGTTATAGAATTCAGATATTAAATTTATGGCAGTGAATATACTATCCCTGTACTGTAAATAAACACACGAGGCACTAAGTAAATAGGACATGTAAAATCAATTTACTGTATATATATATATATATATATATATATATATATATATATATATATATATATAGTAATATATATATATATATATATATATATATATATATATATATATTACACATGACTTGTAAAAATGTTCTTTTAAACGATCCGTCTAATAAAAGGAGCCCATAAAACGCCAAATTTTAGAGAGAAAATACGCATTTTCTCTCTATATTTTGGCGTTTTTATGGACTATATATATATATATATATATATATATATATATATATATATATACTATATATAAAATATGCATACATCTCTCTCTCGAAATATATATATATATATATATATATATATATATATATATATATATAAAATATGCATACATCCTCTCTCGAAATCTATATATATCATATATATATATATATATATATATATATATATATATATATATATATATATATATATATAATATATATTATATGTACAATATAAATAAAATACGAAATTAAGTATATCCATAGCTTCCCCGAAGGATCTAATTGCTTGAAATCGCCACCGCTTCCCAAACTGGTGGTAGTCTTTGTCTTCGGGGGGAACAAAAACGTAACACGAAACGAAATATAATAATAAGTGTAAGAATAAAAGGAGAGAGAGAGAGAGAGCGAGGAAAAGTGTCGTCGGTGCAAAAAGATTAATCAATTCACAACTTCCTGATGACATCAACTAGTCATCTTTGTAAAGGGAATTACTCCTTAATTAAGGGACAAAGGGTTTCTCATTATATACTAGCAATCAAACAAATGAGAGATGAGGAAGAGAGAGGAGAGAGTTAGACAAAGATAGAGAGAGAGAGAGAGAGAGAGAGAGAGAGAGAGAGAGAGAGAGAGAGAGAGAGAGAGAGAGTGTTGCAACATAAGAGAAACTTTAAGAACAAGGGTAAAAATAAATAAATGAGATGAATGAAGAAAAAACGAGAGAAAAAATGTTGCAGAAGATAAATTTCAAGAACAAGGGTAAGAATAAACGAGTAACGATGAAGCGAGTAATAACGAGAGAGAGAGAGAGAGAGAGAGAGAGAGAGAGAGAGAGAGAGAGAGAGAGAGTTGTAGCATAAGAGAAACTTTAAGAACAAGGGTAAGAAATAACGAGAGAGAGAAATTTTAAGAACAAGGGTATCTAGAATAGGAAAAAAAGGACGAAGAAATAAGAACGAGAGAGAGAGAGAGAGAGAGTAGAGGAAGGAGAGCGAAGATGAGATGAAGAGAGAGAGAGAGAGAGAGAGAGAGAGAGAGAGAGAGAGAAGAGAGAGAGAATTAAGTAAAGCCTAATCTAAAGTGACACTGCGAAGTCCCCAGCCATCTCCTAAGTAATCCTCGGGGAGGGAGGGAGGGGGTGAGAGAGAGAGAGAGACAGAGTCAGAGACAGAAAGGAAGAGGGTAGGATCATGTTAAGTGTAGGGACGGGGAATGTTGCTGATGAATTTGATGAATGTCTTGATGAATCTGATGAATGAAGTCGAGGATAGCGTGTGGGAGTTATTGTTTGGAAGCCAAATATCGGGAGCGACGGGCAGGAATCCCCCGACATGCAGTCGTGCCAATGGAAGGATGGTATTGACAGGATTCGGGAGGGGGAGGGAGAGAGGTAGAGGAGGGGAGGGATGGTGGAGGGGAGGGGGGAGGGTCAGGCGAGGGCTTACTGAGAAGGAAAAAAAAGCCATGAGTCATCTTCAAGACTTACGCCCACAAAAACACAAATGGAGATATATACATTATTCTTACACATTATTATTCTCCTCCTTCGTCATCGTTATCATATTTATGACTTCTCATTATCATTATTATTATTGCATAATAGTATCAAAAGAGTTCATCATCCGAATGTTAAAAGACGCTTTACACGAAATTTCTGCAGAATTTCCTCATCATTTTATTGCTAATCATATCGCCAAAACATCATTCAAAAGTGTTACATCTAAAATGACTGTCTATGACAACAACAACTACAACCAACGGCAGAATATAAAAGTGCCTCCCAGAACACAGTAGTAGTTCAACGACGACGAAAGAGAAACGAACTTGATAAATGACCCAATAAATTGATTAGCTCAGTTATCCTTACTGAAGGGTCAGACTCCAATTGCGCGGAGAAAAAAAAAAAAAAAAAAAAAAAAAAAAAAAAAAAAAAAAAAAAACACGGGGGACGAAACCGCCGGCGAACCCTTATGAAAAACTTAACACTGTTCGAATTCTAAACTGACAAATCTCTGAGTTATCGTCGAATGTTCTAAAATGCAGTGCATCTCATTTAAGAAGTTTCTACAGATTGTAGATGTATTATCCATCGTTTCTACGCTGTACAGAAACTTGTAGTTTCTGACATTTATTTTAAGAATAAGAGAAAGTGGTAGGTAGTCCATCCAGTGCTTTCTATCATAAAAAGCTGTAGATCCTACATTCAATAATTTTTAAAAACTGGTAAACTTTCTGCTGAACATTTCTATAACGTGTTATTTATTACAAACCATTTTTTTAAAAAAAGAAAGTGCTATCTTTTTTTTTTAAGAAAGTGCTACCCTGTAACCAACACTTGCGTTAAAAAAAGAAAGAAAGAAAAAACAGGTAGATCTTACACTTAATGGAGGATCATATACCAACCATTTCCACATCAAACGCGAACTTCGCAACAGCAAAGGTTACCGATACCATCTCAGGAAACTATAAGCTTATGCCATGAAGGGGGAAAAAAATACCAAGTGATAAAGCTGATACCAAGACCCGGATACCCGCTGCCATTCATCATGATAACTGCCTGCGTGTGATATGGACCTTAAAAAGACCTTAGCCATAAATCTCCCCAGCCACTGCTACACTCCCTTAGAACGGCCCTGCCCCTAACATGCGGCGTCCCTAGGACACCACCAGGGCACCCCTCTCCCCCCCTTCCCCCTCCCCAACTGTACAACACCCTTTTTCGTGCCCAACCCCGACATCGTCCTATTCCTGCTCCTACTGCTCTTCCTCCCTCTTCCCTCTCCCTCCTTTCCTTTCCCACAATCGGGGTTTTTTCCCTCTCGACTCAGACCTTACTCCGTTTTCTCTTACAACCGCTAGACTGAAGGAAGCAGAAAAAAATAGTGTAACAAGGAGTAAGCATTTTCAAACGGCTTATACAAAAACAAGAAACGAGCGTATGAAGAAAAAGAAATATAATGAACCTAAAAGTGAATCCAGTTAGCTGCGATCAGGCGATTCCGCAAAAAAAAAGGGGAAAAAAAAAAAAAAAAAGTCAAGTTTAGGAAAGCATCACAACCGAGATGAAGAAACCCACACAAAGAGCAGCTAATGGTAAGGGGAACAATCCCAAAGAAACGTCAGCGTGACGCGATTCCCTACGAAAAAAAAAAAAAAAAAAAAAAAAAAAAAGGGGGGGGGGGGGGGGCGTTGTTACTTGCGCGTCTGTCAGTACCTCTATATGTCATTTTGCCGTGTCACCCTTTCCCCCAAAAATCTTCTACTACTACTACTACTGCTACTACTACTACCACCACTGGTCCTTTGGTGCCTCAGTCGCCGAGTGTCAAATAACGGCCGCGACGCCGTTGTTACTGGCGCCACCACTGCCAGTCTTAAGACTGCTCCTAATGACCGTAGATAATTTCGTCGAAACCGCAAGTGCTGTTATTAGTGACCCTAAATCTCGGTGTCATGTGCTGTCATCGATCTTTGGCGCAGTTATGTTAATTCATTAATTATATCAACAGCCACTGCCGGTGTTTCCTGCCTTTAAAAATACGAAGAGAGCAATTTACATAAAATGAAAAGTTTAATGCCTTAAATGTTAAGCAACTTTTCACTATAAAAAAAAACATCTGATGAAAATCATCATGAAATTCACATATGTCCAAAATGTATAAAAGTGCTGACTTATAAACCACGGTACTACTCCCAAAATACAACCATTACATATCGCATATATTAAAACATCAACACACATGATAAGAATCAGAAGAAAATTTAAACGGAACGATTTCAAGAATCTTTCCTACCAAACAAAATTAAATACATTATAAAAATCAATATATATGTAAATGCTGAAGCAGCTAACCAATAACCCTAAAATCAGAGGCAAAATAGCAAAGGCATCCCCAATGATAAGAAAATAACCTGATACAATGTTTTCTGAAAATCCATTGATAATAACTCCAGTAATTTAAAACTGTAAAATGACTACTTCAGTTGCTGAAGTAAACTGCCGTGAAACTTAATTAAAGGCAATCATAAAAGCTTAAACATGTAAATGGGATTTACAACAAAGACTTATTAGTGAAATACTTTCTGAGGAGAAAAAAAAAAAAAAAAAAAAAAAAGGAATCCGACGTCGGCGGAATAAAGGAATTTCTGTTACGATAAAACTAAAAGCAATAAAAGTTCAGCAATTTAAACGTTGGCCATTAAATCATAAGACATACAAGGCCGTGCAGGAAACGGTTAAATCTAGATTAAGAAATTTCTGCGGACTAATTAGACAGAAAAGATTTGCCACGCGAGAGTAAGAGGAATACTTAAATGGCAAATCGCTACCCCTACATTTAACTTGCGACAGTGACCACAAACCATTTTTAGGAAATCTTCAACTGCTCAATGCAAAAAGAGAGTATTTATTACAATGTTCTATAGGGAAAAAATCAATCACCAGTCATCATTAATGACAAAGCGTACATCGTTGTATGCTGTATGAAATGAAACATTTGTCAAGAAAAACTAAGAAAAGTTTTTCAAAGAATAAGCCAAACAAAAAGAATGCCAAAGATACTTAAGAAATATTACAGTAAAAAAATTTAAAATACACAAACTAAAAACAAAATAATGTAAGGCTCAAATGGGCTAAAATATATAAATAAAAGAAAGCGCACTCGTTTACTCAGAGCTAGGCTATTAAGTTCCATAAAAAATTATCCAGTTATTTATGTACAATAATGAGGTATTATGTAAATTTAAAAATATGAGAGAGAGAGAGAGAGAATATTCAACCACGGAAGACAAACGCTGAACCTGATTCTTTTTTCTTTCTATTTACCAAGTTAAACTATTTCCGACTTCAACAAAAAAAGAACCACAACCAACATACTGACATAACTTGTTTTACCAAAATTTGAGTTTAGTTTCACAGCTCATTCTTTTCCAAGAAGAACGAAAATTTGGTCAGTTTCATATTCAATTTGCGGCATTTTCTAGCCTTTTCCACAATTTAAGAAATCGCGACCGAGAGAGTACCTTCAATTTGTTAAAAGGGAAGTGTTGATGCTGCAAGCATCATTTACACATGTTCAGTAAAATTTGCTTTCATAAAAAGAAGAGATTTTTGTATAAAACTCTGTCCATTCCTGAATGTTCAAAAATGACTTCACCTAAGACTTTTCATGACACTGATAACTGTTCTTCTCTTTTTCAATGAGGACACTGATAACATTACCCCATAAAAAGTATAATTCACTTTTCTTCATTTCTTCAAAATCAAACATAAACCTTCGCATCTTCTTATATTCATGAGATGGAAACGTGAAGATGAAACCGTGGCGCCAGCAGCAACTGTCGCTCTTGCAGCAACGCCAGAGTATATTTACAACCAATCAAGACCCATTACCACTTTCGTCGAGGACCGCATTGCATGCAATGCATGCAATGCGTGCGGTGTCATTCGCAGAAACAGGCGGAAAACTGTTCGACGGCGGATTATATATCAACTGAAATTTTCCTCCAAGACTTTCCTACTTTTGATGAACGACAACAATAACAGTTATGGGCGACATGACGCCGCGAGTGAACGAAACCGCAATGACTGGCTCAAATGAACGACACTTGATAGCTCTTTAAAAAGAAGACTTTTGCCACGAACCGACAGCGTCAAAATTCAATTTAAATCGAGCCGCCCAATCTCGCAAATGTTCGAAAGTTCAGAAATCAACACAAATCAGAAAACTCGAAATATTAGCTTATCGTTCAAACCGATGCAAGTCATTGGTACTCGGTGGAAAAAGTCAGTCACGACATGACTGTTATTTCCAGGGAATAAATTATCATCATCGTACCCTATATTATCATTACTTTTCATGATAGGCTCATAGCCGTGTATGCCTGCTATATCGTCAGCAAGTTACTAAATAATTAGTCAATGACCTATTTGTGGCTGCTGAATGCCATAGTTGACGTGTTTAACGATATGATCTTTTTCAAGCTTACGTTTGACAACGCGATCTAATGTCAAGCTTACGTTTAACAATATGATCTCTTTCAAGCTTACGTTTAACAATGCGTTCTAATTTCACGCTTACATTTACAATATAATTTCCAGTATACGTTAAAAAAAAAGCTATCTAATTTCAAGCTTACGTTTGTCAATATGAGCTCTTTCAAGCTTTAACAATGCGATTTAATGTCAAGCTTACGGTTATCAATGATCTATTTTCAAGCATTATGTTTAACGATGCCAGCTAATTTCACGCTTAAATTTAAAAATATAATTTCCAGTATATGTTAAACAATGCGATCTAATTTCAAGTATTCAGTTAACAGTATGATCTAATTTCAAGTATACGTTTCACAGTATGATCTAATTTCAAGTATTCGTTTCACAGTATAATCTAATTTCAAGTATTCGTTTCACAGTATAATCTAATTTCAAGTATAGGTTTAAAGATATGAACTTATTTAAAGTTTGCGTGTTTAAACCATGATCTAATTTCAAGGTGGCATGTTTTACAATACGATCTAGTTTTCACTTGATTTAACAATACGATCTAATTTCCTGTTTATGTGTTTAACATTGTGATATAATTTTAAGCTTACTTTTAACAATATGACCTCACTTACCGAAACGTTAAAATTTTAAGTATGCGTGTGCATACTTAAATTTTACGTTTCACAATGTGACCTAATGTCATGTTTTTATGTTTAACAATATGATCTACTTTAAAGTTTTACGTTTAACAATGTGACCTAATTTCATGTTTTTCGTTTAACAATGTGACCTAATTTCATGTTTTTATGTTTAACAATTTGATCTAATTTTAGATTGTACATTTAACAGGACCTAATATTAGGTTTTACGTTTAACAATGTGACCTAAATTCGTGTTTTTATGTTCAACAATATGATATTATTTCAAGTTTACGTTCAACAATGTGATCCCATTTCAGGTTTACGAGTTTATCATTATGATCTAGTGTCAATGTCACTAGTATTTGGATACACAGTAATAAGTATAAGCCCCTTGTCTCAAAATAAAACCCAAACCTACAAAGCTTTGAGGAAATCTCCCTGAATCAAAACATATAAGGGAAGCCGTACTTAGAATGTAGCAACACCCCACATCTCCTTCGTTAAGAAACAAGCTAAAGTTACGCTCTGAAAGTCAAATTCAATTACCTACTCGTATGACACTTCCCAAAGCATGAACAGAGCCCGTCAACAAATAAAGACAACATAGTAACTGGAGAAAACGGAAGCAAGAAAGATTAAATGCTTCAAAAACACAGCTGAAGACAAAATGACCCATCTAGAGGGACTGACCACGAGAGGATCCTTGAATATTCACTTTCCCACAGTACCTAAAGACCTAAAGCCTGTGATCTCTGACATACAATAAAGATGCTTTCTACTCTTGGTTTGATGACTGACTTGAGCTATCTATAGCAATAAAACTACCATGGTCCAGAAACAAAGGTCAGCGACCTCGCCAATGGTACCCAACAAACAAAATAACCTCTGACCTTCCTTACGCTGACCTCACCAAAATCAACACCGTCATTTTATTGCTAACAAAACAAAACAAAACAAACACGACTAAGTAATAAGCGCCGCAGATCTAATAAAAATTGATGCACATCAGTCAGTGTGGCCCTCGAAGCTTCGAAGATACAAAATCACTCGAGCGGCCGAGAGAGAGAGAGAGAGAAAGAGAGAGAGAGAGAGCACTTCAATATCGGCTTTCCGACGTGACTGCAGAGGGATATTAATGCTAGGACAACACCTACGCAGAGCACTTCATTTTTTTAAGTGTTCTCTCTTAATCCATATCGCTTAACAAAATATTATCGTGTTTCCCGCACACATACGATCACTACCAATAACTGAACTTTTAAAAAGGCGAGAGCTTCTTTGCCCGACTTAACAAGAAACAACATTATCATAAGCAAAACAGATGGGCCGATGCCTCTATGTTTGCTTTCGTTTCTAAAAAGCAAAACAGTTCCGCCAAAGTTGAAATCAATATGGTCTCACGAGGATTAACCTTCTAGGCATGTTACTATGAACACTAGTTTTATAGCAAATTCTCTCTCTCTCTCTCTCTCTCTCTCTCTCTCTCTCTCTATATATATATATATATATATATATATATATATATATAATATATAGTATATATATATATATAATATATATATATATATATATATATATATATATATATATATATAATATACAATTGTCCCCTACGCAAAGATGGTTTCAAATCATAGATTTATGGGAGGGGATGATGTTAGCTCAAGCCATTATTACCTCGAAACGTTCCTGTGTAGGCAGTAACTCGTCTAAGGTGTCGCCATGCTAAACGTTGTTAATTCTAACTAACCGGAAGACGAGCAGTACACCGATCAAGTCAAGTTAAACGTACCTCACTCCCTACATAAAGTAAAATAATCCCACTGACCATACATCGATTAACTCTTACATGACACTATATGAACTTGTTAGCCATACGCCGGATATAAGAGGAGGGTTAAAGAGACCCTGCCACAGAGAGAGAGAGAGAGCAAACGCTAATGAATCTAGTACACCTAACGGCCTGGCGCAAGCAGCAATGGGTCACAATAACGATTAAACACCAAAGGAGTCAGAAAAGGAAGTACATTTTATGTGTTTTTTCTTCCTTAGGTGAACGTCAAAGGATTATTACCAGTTCTTCTTGCACCCACTGACCTAATCCAAAATGATAGAAAAAAAAAAAAAAAAAAAAAAATCTGCGACGTAATCCTACGCCCTTCCTTCCCGGCATACATCCATCCCAAGGGAGACTGAAGCATTAATACACCGTCACCTACACCTTCCCCCCCCCCCCCAAACCCCATGCCCTTAGTTCAAGGCCGGATCGCCGGCGCCGACCAGCCTGAGGAGCATTCCTTGGGGGTCAAAGGGCAAAATACCACTCCATTAGCATCCAGCGTAAGAAAAAATAAGAGGAAACAAATCACTTAAGTTTTACAATGCAAGAAATCGTGAAGCATGCAACACACGATATAAGCAGTTATAATTCAGTATCCGAGTGGTTCTAAAATATGGCACTGTTTCTTCATCGTTTGACTACGTAAAATATATTTTAATAAGTAACTTCATGCAAGTAGGGTGATCGAAAAATTAAAAAACTGAATACACTAAAAAGCATATCAAATTGCACAGGAAAGTATATTAGTCACATACATACAAACTCTCTGTGTATAATATATATTATAAATATTATTACTACTAGCAAAGGTGGCTCCGGTAACAGAAAGAACATATTTCAACAATTATTAGCAACGACAACACACCAACAAACAAACAAACAAACAAATACACACAAACGTCTTGTCGACTACCCATCAAGCCTCTGCTACTAATGCTGTGTCACCACTAAGCTGCACACACACACACTCAAGCGTGTACGTACTGCTTAAGTGCTTTTATTTATGACGCTTTTACCAACCATCAGTTTTACTGTCATTCCGGCGTTCGTTCTCAAAAATGTTATAAAAAAACTTTCCTCTAGGCATATTCATTTCGCATTACCATTTAGTACCTCAGCAACTAGTTAATTTACTTACGCTAGAGTAGCACTTACACCACCGCAACTAATTCATTAAATTTACACTCTCTTCCCATTTCTCTTTAACTGACATTCGATTTACAAATATTAAATTTACAGGTTTATCAGAAAGTAATTCTGTAATCTACATCTTCCAGCAAACAGTTGTAAATCTTTCAGCTCTTTAATTTATAACTATAAGTGTCACGCCTTAGCTTTTTTTTTTTTTTTTTTTTTTTTTTTTTTTAAGGGCTGAATTCACCCTCTGCATTTCCCCAAGCACACATCTGACACTTTCCTAAAAGTCAAATTAGTAACTCATCCTTCCCTATCCAGACGAGAAAATTTCATCTCTCACTCTTCCCCTAACGCTGACTAAATTTATTAATTGTGAAGTTTAAAAATTAAATAACAATGAGCTGGTAAGAATCAACTAAAAAGAACATCACTGTTAAGGGACTGGTTTAAGAGTAATTTTTCGGTAGGCTCTGTTTCCATTTAAAAAAAAAATTATTACATTAGTTTCAATTTTGGAGATGGTAACATAACACCCCTGTCTCGCAAATAGCCCAACCGTTAATGCATTTGCAACTGACCTTGGCAGTCCGGTGCAAGTATAAAGATTTCAGTGACCCCCCCAAAATCTATTCCTTGAGGAGTATTTCCAATTATCTCGACGCACACTGTAACTTACACTGCTTTAACAAGTTTGACATCCAAATATTCACTCTTAAATTGCAAGAACGCTTACAGCTCATACACACTGAACATTATTCAGCAAGACCTAGTACTGCCAATGACCTCGATTTCTATAAATAACCATATTTCTACACCTATGCCTACATCAATCATTCAATCATTCGTTTAATGCCTAACCTTCGGCTAAAAAAGGAAATTTTTTTACTAACTATAAATCGATGTAAGCTTTCTCCAACCATTTCCTAAATGCAAGTGTACTAAACGCCGTACTTTAATAAATTTTATTCTTCTCTCCATCCATTTCCATAGGGGGATCCTGGTCTATCAATGAACCTGGGCTACATTATAGCCCTTGGGATAGATATAGACCCTAAAGTACACTTTTCAAGTATAAACCATTTAATATTCCATCTTACAATATCGCATATCCTGAAAACGACAAATAATTGATCAAAAGTATTTTCCGGCAATTATCAATCCTACACATTTTAGATCTAACGCCCAAAATTTTCTATTTCCAATTACACTTAGTGCCAAAGTAGTCAATGGAATGATGAACTACACAGACCCGAGAGAGAGAGAGAGAGAGAGAGAGAGAGAGAGAGAGAGAGAGAGAGAGAGAGAGCAGTCGATGGAATGAAGAACAGTACTACACATACACAAACCTGAGAGAGAGAGAGAGAGAGAGAGAGAGAGAGAGAGAGAGAGAGAGAGAGAGAGAGAGAGAGTAAATAAACCTGCTTGCTCAACGGGAAACTAGATTCCCTCCACCCTATTACTCATGCCATAGTAGCATCATCCTTCTGAATAACTAGTAAAACAAACGTATCAGGCCCCTATCCAAGCATATTATAAGCACTTCGCGAAAATGCACTATAGACTTTTTAAGTGGGTTAGTTTTTATTTGGGACTGTATTTTTTGAGTCAACCACAGATACAAACATTATATTATATTCACATTTCAATGAATCACCGATATGAATCACCGATAAATCCCGTCAATTATGAAGCCAAACTCGAAGCATTATCTAAATAACTAAAACCACCACCCAAATAACCATGAATAGGAAGATTAAATCAATGCATCCTTATAATACTAACCCAGTAACTACGTGACCAAATATTCAGGCAATTCCTCCCCCCTGAAATTCCAGCTCACCGAAAACCTATAGACACAATAATCAAAAGAAATAACATCAACCTAAATAAAGGGAAGAAAAACGTCACAGCACATCCCATCAATCACAAAGAACGCAGGCAATAGCCCCGGGACGCCAGGGTCACACGAGATATAATTACCGTAACATATATAAACGTTAGGAGGAGGAGGAGGAGGCGGCGTTCTCCCAAGTCCCATTTCCATACGCTTACCAACTAATCTGTGGTAGTCCCTATTGAGAAGCCTCCCTCAAGCCGTTCAATCTGTTGACACAATCAACATCCAACTCGGATTCCCTCAACACACAAACACACACGCGCGCACACAACCCACCCTATCCCATCGACCGAGAAGTCGTAACCCTTCAACATTCCCCAAAACAGAACAGTCTCTCTCTCTCTCTCTCTCTCTCTCTCTCTCTCTCTCTCTCTCTCTCTCTCTCTCTCTCTCTCTCTCTCTGTAACTAATTTTGGAAACTAATGTGCCTTTAAGAGAAGAAAGTCAAATTTACTTTTTGCCTCTCACCATGTCAGGAATCTAGTGTTTGAATTGGTTAGGACAAATATGTAATGAAGTACTTCTCTCTCTCTCTCTCTCTCTCTCTCTCTCTCTCTCTCTCTCTCTATGGCTAATTTTGGGAACTAATGTACCTTTACGAGAAGAAAGTGAAATTAACTTTTTATCTCTCACCATGTCAAGAATCTAGTGTTTGAACTGGTTAGGATAAATATGTAATGAAGTACTCTCTCTCTCTCTCTCTCTCTCTCTCTCTCTCTCTCTCTCTCTCTCTCTCTCTCTCTCTCTCTCCAACTGCAATGAACTCAATGAACTTAACAAAAATATCAAGAATATTAGATTATTCGAGCAAATGTTTTACAAAAACCATAAAGAATACACGCAATTACAAATCAGAAATTCAACAATTATCTCTCTCTCTCTCTCTCTCTCTGACCAAAGCACATACTTGAACATTCTAAATCACTACTACTACTGCACCGTCTCAAGTAAAAGCACAGTCCTCTTTTCATCAAAGGTTAAGGAATTTGCCTTTACACAGAAGAAAGTGAAATATATATAAACCCCTTAAATCTCTCTCTCTCTCTCTCTCTCTCTCTCTCTCTCTCTCTCTCTCTCTCTATCTCTCTCTCTCTCTCTCTCTCTCTCCTCTATATATATATATATATATATATATATATATTATATATATATATATATATATATAGATATATTATTTATATATATATATATATATTATTATATAATTGTAATCAATTAAATTTAAAAACTAAACACACTAAATCAAAATTGTCTTAATCCCCTTTGAGTCTGTCATTTTTAATCCCCTTTGAGTCTGTCTCAAACATATCTCTTTGTAATTAACGCAATGTACAACAATCAGTCTTTAACTTGAAACACCTTGCAACAACTGCAACCCAAAGAGGCGAGGACCTGAGATCACAAAGGAGAACACTGAAACTTTACTTCTTGACCGAACCTTTTGCCTGAAATCTTCTCCGCTATCAGTAATCTTCGCTGCCATGTTTGCGTTTGGCATTTTCAAGAGAGGACAACATCGGAAATATTACTTTTTTTTTATATTAACCATAGTGTACCATTTGTTTATTTAATGCTTAGATAAAACAAACTTCTTTAGAATCAAAGAATACAAACATTGCTTCTTGTTTCTTTTACACACAGTAGCGTACCGAATGCTCCAGCGTTCCGAAAACAGTTTTAACATGAGACATAGTAATAAGTTTATATAAAAACTAAAGCAAGTGTTCTCTGTCTGTCTGTCTGTCTGTCTGTCCCTCTGTCTCTCTCCCCCCTACACACACACACACACACACACACACACACACACACACACACACACACATATATATAATATATATTATATATATATATAGATATTAATATATATATATATATTATCTAGATATATTATATATATATATATATATATATCGAGAAAAAAGCAGCATTGCTGCTTGCAGAAATGTGTTTGTACCTTTTTGATTATCAACAGACGAGGCAGACACCAAATACACAAGCTTCACACATTCCCCTCGTACCAATCACCACAAATAAAAATAAAGACCATCCCTATGATTAGACCATGATTCATAATCATGAAAATCAACATAAATTTGAGGAAGCTAAAAATGCTCACCGAAACCCAAAATAACAAGTTTTAAAACCAACTGTTAACTTGGCATGGCCTACTGGTTGATTTTAACTTTAAACTGGTGCCAGTCACTTTGATAAAAAAAATACCCACCGTAATAAATCTAAGAAATAAAATGGGGAGACTGTTTTGACAAGCGTTAACCTCACTGTTTTTGTGAAGTTCCATGACAATTATCATCATCATCAATGCACTCTTTCAATATTAACCTACTGTTATTAGTGGTGTTAGTATTAATATATATTCTGGTACACCAATATTAATGATTTCTTTGCCAGTCATGTCGTGGTTCTACGGTTAATAAACCCTACGGAGGTCGATGAATTTATCCGTGTCAAGACAATAGTGAAATACTTGGTACTATAAAATACTGATTCTCTCAGTTCACTCAGTGCAAAAATGTTTCAACAATAATGAATTGCTTTTCCTGAAGCCTAATAAATCCCATGGTTATATGTTCAGGCCTCGGCTGTCAGCCAATAAGTTAAGTCTATCTTAGTTTAACCAGACCACTGAGCTGATTAAGAGCTCTCCTAGAGCTGGCACAAAGGATTAGATATTTTTTTACGTGGCCAGGAACCACTTGGTTACCTAGCAACGGGACCTACAGCTTAATGTGGGATCCGAACCACATTATATCGAGAAATGAATTTCTAATCACCCGAAACAAATTCCTCTGATTCCACGTTGGTTGAGCGGGGAATCGAACTCTGGACTACCGATTCGGTAGGCAAGAACGTTGACCACTCGTCCAACGAGGAACTATGAGCCAATGACAAACTGATGAAACTGGTGTCACAAAGACGAGGGTCGACGATGCCCAAAATGTAGCCACTGACAAACATTGACACACTTACTAGTAGATCTCCTGACAACTTACCTGTAGTAGTGTGTGGAAGGGGCCGTCGAGGGGGGCTTGTGAAGGGGAAATACGGGGAGTCTGGCGCAAAGGCTCCACCGTCCGGGCCCCCTCCACCACCGCCGCCACCTCCCACACCCCCAACGGCCCCAGCGCCTACGTAACTGCCGCCGCTGGCGCCCTGAAAACACAGAAAAAATATGTATGTTACTTTTCGAAGTATTTCCTGATACATACAAAAAAGAAATATAAATGAGATTAAGATAGGAAGCTTTCACTTAAAAAAAAAAAAAAAAAAAAATATATATATATATATATATATATATATATATATATAATATATATAATATATCTATATATATATAATATATATATACATATATATATAATATATATATATATACTACACACATATATATATATATATATATATATATATATATATATATATATATATATATATATATATGCCCGGTTTCCTAAAATAAAAATGACAAAATAACAATGGGCACCAAAGAAATATGTAAAAAAAACATATTAACAAAGCATGTCACGTCATTTCTACAAGTGTTGCTTTAATAACCAATTTGCTGAAATTCACTTTCTTAATAAAAGGAGACAGCACGCAACCTCAGGGGTTATGTCAAACCTGCAGGCAATTTTATCTACATGGGTTTTTATATTTTCGAGCACGTTGAAAGAAAATTCAAGCGGCTTATTTTGCCAATTCTGCTACAGCAGCCATGCCCCCACGGGGCATAACCACAATACGTTTTGAGCCGACTCTTGCACCATAAAACGCTGGAAGGATAATGAAAATGATGCTTAAAGAAAATGGAAAGCAGGTTTGATTATGGTACCAAAAACCACGAGATATCAGTTTCCAGCTTCATCTCCAATCCTGACGAGATACTCGACAATTTGGGCACGGCATCTTTGCTGATGTCAATCAAACTATTGGTAATTCAATCAAGATATAATTCGGCGACAAAACTGCAAACTGTCAAAGGTTTCCCATTACAGATGAGACCCTGTCTTACTTGTTAGCTTATATATAAAAAATAATAATAATGAAAAAATTTCCTTGTTCGTCGATTCTTCCTAAATTTTCAGACCAATGTAGACAGAAAGAGTAATTTAAAGATTACATGTAAGCACCACTGCACAACAGTCGAAGTTTAAATCAGATAAAAACACTCTCTCTCTCTCTCTCTCTCTCTCTCTCTCTCTCTCTCTCTCTCTCTCTCTCTCTCTCTCTCTCTTTCCGAAGACGATCCTAAGAATACACTACGGAATAAAGGCGATGAAAATACTGATTGAAGGGAAAGTACATCAATTTTATGAAATTTAAAGCCAAACATACTATATCGGAATATATGAGGTTAAACAGTCATCCGGGCCTCTCAAAATAACTGTAGTTCTGGTGAACAGATCGGAAGACTTTTGTTTCAGTTAATCGCACTCAACTTCATAAAGCCATATAAACGTTAACATTTCAAACAAAAGATTCACAAAAAATAGAATAAGAATGTTTTATAAGCTTTATTACAAAAGATAAAAAAAACAGAATAAGAATATGTTATAAGCTTTATAAAAAAAGATAAAAAAACAGAATAAAAATGTTTTATAAGCTTTATTACGGAAGATAAAAAAAAAACAATAAGAATGTTTTATAACCTATCTAACAGAAGATTCACAAAAACCGGCCATGAAACTCTCATCCACGGCCCATGAAACTTTCAGCCATAACCCAGTGGTGGCCAGTGTTGTTGGCACCTATAACGAACATGGCTAACTTTAACCTAAAATAAAATAAATTATTGAGGGTAGAGGGCTGCAATATGGAACGTTTGATGATCGGAGGGTGGCTGATCAACACACCAATTTGCAGCCATCTAGCCTTTGTAGTTGTTAAGATCTGAAGGCGGACAGACAAATAGCCATCTCAATAGCTTCCTTTTACAGATAGTAATTAAAAATATAAGTTTCTATTCATCATTTCTCAAGATTTCAAAAACAATAAAGAAAAAAAATAGCCTTAGAAATCCAAAGTTCGATGAGCTTCTCAGCCTTTTTGCTCAAAGGGCGTTCACCTTCAGTCAGTGCGAAACCTACTGGGCAACTGCAGTCCTAAGACTAAGGTTACTATATCTTTTCATAAACCCATCGCGCGGGGACCAGAAATCTTCGGAATGCGCAGTTTAGATGCTGTTTCTTTCCCTCTTCTGACAAGCTTTCACATTTTACCCAGCTCACTGTTATTCCTGAGACTTATCATTTTCCCTTGAGAGGACGCCCATGACATCCTTCGCGGAGAGACCCTCCCTTATCCCTTTAAGATGTCTTCGCTTTTTCTCGGTCCTGAATTAGAAAAGGGCATCGCCAGTCCCGCCGGCCTTTGAACTGAAATTATGGCGTGACTTCCGCTCGTGTAAAGAACGTTTTGTGATCACGACATTTTGAAGTAAAACAAGAGTCATACATATACCCACTTTTTACAAAGACCCAATTGTTATGCAAAAAAAAAAAAAAAAAAAAAAAAAAAAAGTGGAAATGTCTCACAAAATGAAATCCTAATAAATATAAATGAACGAACAAAAGAGATGAAAAACTTTCAAGCCCAATAAATCTTTACGAGGCGTAAAATTGAAGCAACGTGGCCATGCCACAACGCACACACTGTAAAATGCTAAAAGAAAGAGGTTTCTACTTGTGCGCCACCTAAAAAGAAGAAAAAAAAAAAAAAAAAAAAAAAAGGGGGGGGGGGGGGGAAGAATTGGGTCTTCCCCATCTTCACTTCATCAACGACACAAAAGTTCGAAAGGCCTATAGCTATATCCTATTTGTGAATGGAGCACGGGAAAGGGAAAAGGTAAATCTAGCCACTATATCCCATCTGTCAACGGAGAAATAGCTGGCTGGTGTCTCGCAACTTTAGATCTAACCTCAAACGACTTCCGAGAGGAAAATACAACTTCTCTCGTCTTTCGTTCTTCTGTTCACAAACAAAGGCATATACACAATTGACACAAACAAGCAGAATACATACATCACATACACACTCCTATAAGGTATTCGCATGCAAATATACACTTATAGTCACAATCACACACCAACTCTCCTTTCCCCCCTCGGATCAAACCATTGAAAACTTCCCCAAAGGAAGGCAAAATAAATTCAAAGTCTGATGGAGAGAGAGAGAGAGAGAGAGAGAGAGAGAGAGAGAGAGAGAGAGAGAGAGAGAGACTCCAGTCGAGTCTCTAAGGATTAGGTATTCGAAGTAATTGAAGAGTACAAATCGCAGCCATTTGAAGGAGCGAGCTCGCCTCTTCCCCCCCGAGACATCCCGTCTGCTCACACACTATTTGTTACTCGGCTTCCGTTGGACCCAACTCCGTCAACACCCACCCAACCACCCCCAACCACCCCAAAACCCCCCCCCCACAGAGAGAGAGAGAGAGAGAGAGAGAGAGAGAGAGAGAGACCAACACACACAGACTGCTCAAAAGTTACTGATGCTGCATGGTTTAGATAAAATGAATATTCGTGACATGTTTTGGTCATTTACCTCAACATCAGAAGATTCCAAACAACAACAACAACAACAACAACAACAAAAATAATAATAATATGAATGTCGATAAAAAATCAATCCTTTTAATATTGAAAAAATATCATATTCTAACAATTATGTATTAAACAACAAAAACTTTTAAGTTTATCCCAAGAAGATGAAATCCAACTAAAGACAAGGCGAAGAAAACGTCTACGAATAAAAGATGCAGGTCACTCATAGGCCCAGAAGAAGCATCTGGTGATAATTAATTGCAGTCACGAAGTAGGAAAGTTTAAATAGAACGTCCCACAAGGCCGGCTCGACATGCCCAACGGGGCACTCGGAGACAGATCACTGAACTTGTACTGTACTTCCAGGCAAGAGTTCAACCTGAGACAAAACCTGGTAAAAGCTACAGTGGGGAAATACATCGAGGCAGAGTCCTAAAATAACTAGGCCACAACTTTGTACCCACAGACCTTTCAATTTACAAGGCAGTATAGCTTCAATTCCCTGAAAACTGCGTTTAAAATATAAGAAAATCAGAGAGAATTTTCATTTTTTATCATTACATAATAATAATAATAATAATAATAATAATAATAATAATAATAATAATAATAATAATAATATTAATAATAATAATGCAGACAGGACAATGGCAAACAGAACAGAGGAATGCCACAACAAACCCATGCACAGACATTACATGAGACAGACTAAAGAACTGACCAGCGATGAAACATGGCAATGGCTACAGATGGGAGACCTCAAGAAGGAAACAGAAGGAATGCTAACAGCGGCAAAAGATCAGACCCTAAGAACAAGATAAGTTCAAAGAACGATAGATGGAAATAACATGTCAACGACATGCAGGAGTGCAATATGAAAAACCGAGTCCATAAACCACATAGCAAGCGAACGTCTTGCACTTGCACAAAACCAGTACGAACAGTGGCATGATTCAGTAGCAAATGCCCTCTAATGGAGCCTGTGCAATACAGACCAGCTAGCTTGCAAGTGGTATGATCACCAACCTAACAGAGTGACAGAAAATGATCAGGCAAAGATCCTCTGGGACTATGGTATCAGAACAGATAGGGTGATAGGTGCCAACAGACCAGATGTGACGCTGATTGACACGTTCAAGAAAAAGGTATCATTGATGTCGCAATACTACGATACACCAGAGTAGATCAGAAAGAGAAAAAATTGATAATTATTCAAGACCTGAAAATAGAAATAAGGATATGGGATATGCTAGTGGAAATTGTACCCATAATCATGGGAACACTAGGCACGATCCGCGGGATGCAACGCGGAATCCCACACTATACAAACAACCCAGTCAAATAGGAAGACTGATAGAAAAAAAAAAATAATAATGATAACGACTGACGTTAACAAATCCTATTAGGAAACAATGCGCCTTCTTTAAAATCATCATTCCTAAAACTGAAACAATTCCCAAAAAGGACCTTTTAGGTCTTAAGTTCATTGTGGCGAACAGCCTACCAATCAGAAGGCCGAAAGCAAAAATCTATGTTTTCGGTGAATTTCCTTCTTTGCCCCATTCTTTCGTTGTCAAAATATTGAAATTCGACTAAGTAGCTTTCCCAGTTTTCGTCAGCATAATAATAATAATAATAATAATAATAATAATAATAATAATAATAATAATAATAATAAACAAATACCAAAGACATTGTAAAAACAATTCAAAGTGTGAACATTTTAAATTGTATTGATGGAAAATAACAGCCATTAGCGTGCTTTAAAATTTGTGGGCTAACAGGTTCGTACATCCATGGCTGAGAAATGAGTATTACACATAATTAGTACACAATTACCTATACATGAGAGAGAGAGAGAGAGAGAGAGAGAGAGAGAGAGAGAGAGAGAGAGAGAGAGAGAGAGAGTCATCCGATGATAAACGGACTTAAAAAGGAGAAAACACCAGAAAAGGAAACAAGCGAAGCCGCCGACGCCCAGACCAGGGCATTATCTGAAAACATATTCCCAACCGGAATGTCCGAGCACCTAGATCTATATTTACCAACATAACGCACACCGGACGATTTCGCGGGACTGTCATTATGGGTGGCCATTCCGCAAAACGTTTTATTTTTCGTTGCTAATCAATGGGGGGGAACTACGAAATTCATTCACGATTGGTTTTATCTCCCGCAACGGCAAGATATGGATACGGCTGTTCACTATTTTGCAGAGTTACTTTTAAATCAGTCCTCCAAATTCGGCTTATTTCTAAAAAAAAAAAGGAAGTCTCTTGAGGGCCAAAATGCTACGTAGCATTGTTAGCATTTGTTTGTATATATACCAGTTTTATGTTTCGTGGTCAAGCAAAGATATTATGCCATATTCTCCAAGGTCAAAAACAAGCATACAAAAATGATCCAGTTGAGTATCCCTCTACTTGCAAGAAATAGCGGTCTTCTAAATAAAACCAGATCATAGTAAAAACATCAACTTCAAGATCCATTTACGAAAAATAAAAATCTGCATCAAAATTCGTCACAATCCGTCATTAGAGAATCCACAGCCGATTTAACTCAAAATCCATCATAATATGGATCCTGGTCGACAAATCACCTCAGTATTGGAACTGGAATACAAGATGTAGGCCAGCGCCAAGCATTGGGACCTATAAGGTTATTCGGCGCTGAAAGGAAAATTGAGAATAAAGGAGGTTATAAAGGTGTATGTAACGGGCAGAAAACCTATCAGTTGCACTAGGAAACAACTGATAGGAGATGGTGGAAAGTACGATAGAAGTCATGAACGGAGGTATAGTAAAAGGAGTGAAAGGCGTTGCAACTAGGGGCCTGAGGGACGCTGCAAAGATCCTTAAGTAATGCCTACAGTGCACCAGCGCGAGGTGCAAATCACCTCAGCATTACAATCAAAACCACAGACTGATTACCAGTCAAATCTATCATCAAAGGTCTATAAGTTCTAGTTTAATAATGCTTATTCACAAGAGAGAAAAACAGAAGACGGAATATTTACGCAGAAAGACCGAAATGCTATAGCCGTACGAGATAGAGACTAGAAGAGACTTTAAGAGAGACTAGAACGAATTCCGAGAAATAAAGCTGGGTCTGCATTCTAAACCCTAATTGACTACCTTCAAAGTAGCGGTCAAGACTAAATGCCCCAACAAAACCAAAAGCAAAATGTCACTGTGGAAGGCTCACGTTATATGTCGTATTCACTCATCCAAAATGAAAGTGAACCTAAAGAAACAAAATAACGTGTTAACAATGGAGAACTTTTGAAAATTGTTTCTACCCTGCTTCCATAATAATTGCTTTACCAATTTAATCTTAGCTGTCAAGTCCAGCACGATTACTGTTCTTAGCCTGTATCGGTACAATATATTATATTAAGACAATTTAGTAATAATAGAATTCAACTGTCACAAGTATTCCTTACAAAATATCTAAGCGTTTTTCCTCTCATGCTATTAGCACTTTTCATTGGCGATGGCAAGGAGAACTGACATGGATAAAATGAGTTTGCCAGAAGTGGGAAAATAATGTTATGAATAGTCACGTAAGGGTATTATGTGTAAGATATTATAAAAGCAACAATTTTACAGAGGAATTAGGTTGCAAGTGTATGGAGGGACTACAGCTGTTAAAATAATACAAGTGAACTAGGTGTAAAAAAACGAAAACACGACAAAAAAGTGAAAGATATAGCCTAAACGCTTGCTGAAAAATTGTTTGAAGATCGTTTGGACATGCAAGCAGGAATGAAAGATGGAAGGAGCAAAAGATAAAGAAGTTTTAGATGTTTTAGAAAAGAAAAAACTCAAACCAGTACACGTTTAACAGGGTGCAAACAAGGACAACATAAAAGTATATATATATATATATATATATATATATATATATATATATATATATATATATATATATATATATAAGAAACAAAAGACAGAAGGAAACATCAGTCGAATTAATACCGCATATATATGAATGTTTAGTGGTGGAATTCAGGGAATAAAGGGGAGAGGGGATAAAATTGAGGGGGACTTACATTAACAAAATTTTCAAACAAGAGTTAATAAAATGCTAACCTTGATCTCTGAGGCATGTGCAATGATTTGTCTTTAATCCTGTATCACCAACGAATTTAATTAAAATAAAACTAAAAAAAATCTTTATTCTTACGACAACGTAATAAATAATAACCCCTTTTTCAAAGACACTTCGTTATCTCGTATTACAAAATCATCAGAGAAAATAAGTTCAAAGGGTGTGTAAATGGTGAACGAGGAGCTACTGAAATATAGATCGCAATATCTTAGTTGTGGAACTTTTTCCTCAGCTTTCCGGCTTCACAAATGAACACTGTTAGGTCAACGCCACTGATCGTAAGGGTGGTAAACTGTCTAAAAGGCTTATTAGAAAAGTGGAAGATCCGAAGTTGAAAAAGTGGAAGTCCCTCAAACTTTTAGAGTCAAGTCGCCAGAAAGTTTGCAGGATGAGAGAGAGAGAGAGAGAGAGAGAGAGAGAGAGAGAGAGAGAGAGAGACGAGAGAGAGAGAGAGAGGAGAGAGGGGGGGGTAGGGGGGGGAGAGTATTGCAACTCAAGACGCAAGTAGCCCAATGTCGGAGCCTGACTGGATTTCGCAGTTTTATTAACCATAAAATCTCACACCACTAGCCAGCAGATGCTTTTCAAACGGGATGGGATAATCAATGAATATAAGCTTTAATCGCCTTTTACGAATGCAAGTCATCCACATTAACCTTAACAGTACGAAAAAAAATATGTCTCGCTTGAAAATTATGTGGATTTCCATACCACAAAATGAACGGCAGTGGGTCATTTAAGTTAACAGAGTATTTTAAAAAAAAAAGCTAAGAAAATATTCAACATGTTTTTTTTTATGAGAGAGAGGAACCAAAATTAAATATCCTTGTCTAGACCAGGCCTATATAAAATTGAGAGAAGGATAAAACAGTGGGTCCTCATCCTGGGGAAAAGACGCTAGCCTCTACAGAATGTATTATACAATGGGTATACCGTTTATCCATTATTCTTCACTTGAAAAAAATGAGATGTTCTAAGAGTTATTTACAAAACCAATCAGACAGATTTCATTAAACACGTTTAAAAGAAGTGTAAAAAAACAAATAAAATTATATGTATTTTCTAAAACTATCTAAATAACGTAATTTGGTTTAGACTTCGCTTACATCTAAACCATGAGCTCCTCCGACCCAAGTATTACCTGTAACATTACTTTTTATCACAAAAGGGCTGCGAAAAAAAGTTACAATTTACTAAACATACCAACAGCAATTGCACCATCGTATCAAATCGTATGAGGTACCATGTAGGGAAGGACAACCTGGGTGGTTACCGACTGACACCCAAGGCTAATAAATTCCATATATATTGTCAAAGCAACTAGGAAAGGATCAGAAAAAAAAAGGTGTCGAAGAAAATTTGTTCTAATTCTAGTTTTAGCAAGAGAAACGTAACCCCCTTTTTTCATGACTCTCAATCTTTTTTTGATGTCTTTGAATCTAGATGAAATTCTCGACAACCTGTTGGCAGATAAGACATAACAAAAAATGTGTTCACATCCGGAGCGATTTCATCTGAAAACAAGTTTGAACTTAGGAATGTCACCTGATGAAACGCCAACCTATTTGGGGCTATAAATAGTCGTCGACTTAAAGATCATGCTATACTTAGGGGTCATATATATATATATATATTATATATATATATATATATATAATATATATATATATATATATATATATATATATATGTATATATATTATATATAATTGGTGGCACTTTGACACCCATTCAAAATTCCTGCCTTTGAGGGATTTCTTTATCATAATAATTATTTCGGTTAAATTTCCCTGATACCCTAGAAGATTATGAAATATATCTTGCAAGCAGTTCGAAACCAAGTGGATCTTGTCTGTCCTCCACCGGGTGACAATAGGGGAGAGATGATACAGCCACCCTCCCCTGCTAAACGGTTTGTCCGCCCTAGGTGGAGGCGGGGTAGCAAGGGGAATAGGAGGGCAGGGGTGACATCCACCCTCCTCCTGCGAACATGTTTGTCGCCCCGGATGGAGAGAGAGAGAGAGAGAGAGAGAGAGAGAGAGAGAGAGAGTGTGTGTGTGTGTGTGTGTGTGTGTGTGTGTGTGTGTGCTGTGGAATGAAGCAGAGTTCCCTGGGGATATGTGTTCATTGCCCGAAGAAGAGGCAAAGATTATTAACACAATCACAATCGTCCAATTTCTACACTCAAATCTAGTTGTCCAAAAGGATCTGTGGATGTATGACGAGTGAATATTAAATTGCAAAATTCAAGAAGTTGGAAAGAAAGCACCTCAGCTGGAGGCCAACAGGGCGATGGCAAGACAATAATACTGCCACAGAGCGCTGCCCATGCCAGGGTACGCATGACTTCCGACGACATAAGAATGACAAAAGAACTGGTCGGATTTGTTGGTTTATATATGCCGGCGTGACAATGATCAAAATGTCTTGGAAACCTAACCCTGAGAGAGAGAGAGGAGAGAGAGAGAGAGAGAGAGAGAGAGAGAGAGAGAGAGAGAAGAGAGAGATTCTTTAAAATACTGTACATGTGGTCTTCAATATGTTGGAGGACTCTGATTCAAGATCTCTTTATACGCTGAGGCCAACCTACAGAATATTCACGCTCTTGGTTCAGCCTCATTTGTAGGAATGAGGCTACATACAACCACTTAGTTTTAAAATATATACGGCCTGGTAAGAACTATACTATTAAAATCCTCATTATATGAGTACGCAGTATGTTTTCGAATATATCCTTTGTAACAGGCGAAGACCAAATTAGGACTTGCTGTCCTCCAACCAGCAACTACCCTATTTCACCACTGGCCCCTAATGCAAACAGAGAGAAGAAACCTTGGCTTGCCGTGGCCCACATTTCAGGATAGTAAGTAACGTCCCTAGGGTTGGGACTTGCCGTCTCGAATATTAGCAGTAATTTTTGACAGAACTGATACGCTAGCACACAATAAATTTACAAAATCAATCAAAAGGACCTCTCCCAAGCTCAGTAATGATGTCCAGACCTCTGGTTGAAAAACATTAATAATAATAAATAATAATAATAATAATAATAATAATAATAATAATAATAATAAATATCCGCCGGAAGTAAGTTACAATTCGGAAACGAGGTTTTAGTAACTAAAGCTAATAAATGCTTCTCTATTAAAAATAAAAAAAAAAAATAAAAATTTTCAGGGACGGATAATTCCTTTCTCATCACAAATCCCATATATATATATATATATATATATATATATATATATATATATAGATATATATATATAATATATGTGTGTGTGTGTGTGTGTGTGTGTGTGTGTGTGTGTGTGTGTTTTACTTCAACTTCTCCCTTGTGTGTAATGATTCACAGACTTAGCCTACAGGAACATACATACATCAGAAATTACTATAAATCTACGAGACAATTAATTAAAATCATGAAAATATGCATTTGCAACAAGAGTCAAATATACATGTTTCATGAAAATAAATTTAAGACTCGACTGTATGCCCTAAAGCGACTCCACACAACAAGGTCTGTTGATACTGACCTGGTTATATACACAAACAGTTCTATCAGACATGAATGTTTTTGCAAAAGTTGCAAAAACATACATCCTTCAACATAAATGTGTCACCTATGCATTAAAAAATTAAAGTAATCAATCCAATGGAGCAGACCTCAGATTAAGAGAAAATAGAAAGGCATAGAAAGACAATCACAGTTCTTAAAAAAAAGAAAGAAAAAAAAAAGTGATGAAAGGAAAGCATTATGTCGGGAACTGAACAATTTTGCGAACTAACCTCCCATTTAGAATATTTACCGCGTTCTCCACCGTCCATTTTGGATTTTCCCCATGATGGCTCCTCCGCCGCCAGAAATTTATTTACCTGTTCGACTTGTGGACTTCGGACCTCATAAAACTTGAGTGCTATAGCCTCGAATATCCACCCGAATGTCAGCTTTAATTTCTGAGAAATGATGTCTGGCTATTGAATTGTTGTGAAATCTGAACTTGTCTGAAAATTCTGGAGCTAATAATTAAATATTCACTGGTAGACATGCTACCACAAAATCCCCGAAAAAGCTACCGGCCTCTATCTACTAACCTTTCTGGACTATTAAATTTTTTCTAAACTAGAGGCAGCGTTCCATTTAACAACAGAAAATCCACATTCTTTTTCTTTTCTTTTTTTTTTATTCAACAACTGGAAGCAAGAAGGGACATTCAGACTGAGGGAAGTTCTCCTATACTCAGGTTGGTTTCACCGAAGGAGCACGAAAAATACTGCATATCTCGTTCAAGATGAAAATGCACGAAAAACTATAGCATGTCTGATTTACTGACTATTCATTTACAATCTCCAAAGCCACCTCATTTCAAAATCCTATACAACCTTTTCTTTGACAAAACCTCCATAAACCCCCTTAATTTCTATTCTTTTTCCAATCTTTTAATCCATATTCTCACTTGAAAACGTTTTAGCTCAAGACCAAAACCATTTAACCTCAGCTCAAGATCAAAACCATTTAAAATCAGCTCATGATCAAAACCATGTAAAATCAGCTCAAGATCGAAACCATTTTAAATCGGCTCATGATCAAACCCATTTAAACTCGGCTCATGATCAAACCCATTTATACTCAGCTCAAGATCAAACCCATTTAAACTCGGCTCAAGATCAAACCCATTTGTAAATCAAAGCTCAAGATCAAAACCCATTTAAAGACAAGCTTTCAGAATCAAACCATTTGTTTTAACCCTTTAGCTCAAGATCAAACCCATTTTAAAACTCAGCTCAAGATCAAAACCCATAAACCCTCCAGCTCAAAGATCAAACCGAATAAAAATTCAGCTCAAGATCAAAACCATTTAAACTCAGCTCAAGATCAAACCCATTTAAACTCAGCTCAAGATCAAAACCATTTAAACTCAGCTCAAGATCAAACCCATTTAAACTCAGCTCAAGATCAAAACCATTAAACTTAGCCAAGATTCAAACCCATAAACTTTTTTTTGCCTCAAAATGAATCAAAACCCATTTAAACTAAATCAGCCCCCCCCCCCTCAGATCAAACCCATTTAAACTCTGCTCATGATCAAAACCATTTAAACTCAGCTCAAGATCAAAACCATTTCAACTAAAGATAAAACTTCAAGAACCTGAATGAAAAACTCGAGCGCTAACGTAACGTATGACACAATAAAGCACAAGAAGGATAAACATTAAACTTGACTTCCAAAACAAAAGGCTAAAATGCGACGCCCAATCACAAAAACTCTCCAGAGGAAAAGACCTCCTCCAACAGAGGCGGATGAAACAAAATACCGAAAAAAGCAGAAGCCCAGAAGGAGCCATTTGTTATTCAGTAGAGGATTTTAGTAAGCTATTTCTTGATCACATTGAGCGGGTGTACGTAGGAAATTGAGCCATTTATATAACGTCAGAGAGACCGCCCCTGCTGAGAGCAAACACCATCTAACATTCCCCCCTCCTCCCCCACCCCAACCCACACCCCGCTTCTCCCTCAACCCCCAATTCCTCCCCTCCTCCTCCATCCCTTCCCAAACCATTCCCCCCTTCACCCTGTGGGACGGGAGGAAGGAAAAGCGGGGGGGGGGGGGGTCCCCATCCCCCCTATTATTTCCATATTCACCCTTGTCGCTGTTTTACACAGAGGAGCTATTCCGGGGAGAGAAGTAATGGGACACCAATGTCAACCCCCTCCCCCTTAAATAATGTCAACCAATGGAAGGGGGTAGTGCTCTTTCATAAATTCCCTTTTTATGGAAAGCCGTTAACTTGTTTTTAAAGCTGATCTCGGTATCATCTTCGTGTTAAGAGAATCCCTTTTTCCTCCGCCACTCGCCGCGAGGATGAAGACCAGAGGAAATGACCGAGCTCCTAACATGAGCATTTCACGCTGTAATCGACGAAGGAGAAAGAGACTCAAACGTTAACATTGATAAAATAATCAGATAATATTCAGTACTGTTAATAGGAGCATCACGTTCCGTAGATAGTGGAGAAATCAATTACCTATTGATTCGTACGAAAATGTGATATAACTGCTAAGTCGGTACGGAAGGAATTTTGTTGCTTTATACTGATGCCTGGAGTTTCTTAATGAAAATGAAGAATACGAACGTGTGCTTCTGTCATTCGTGTTATATGCCACAAATATTTTCGTTTATTTATTGTAATTTGTTACATTTCTCTTAAAAGACGTTTTATGTAAGTTATTTTTTGCGAATCATTTATTTCTGAAACTAAGAATTATAATTTTTTTCCGAGTCACTCTAACAACGAAGAGATGTTAGTTTTATAGTTTAGCATCATTGCCACTATTTTGCAGTATATATTTCCTTTAAGATACTCTAAATGCATCAGTACAAAACTACAAAAATTTTTCCCAACATGCTTCGCATATACATTCCATTACCACATTTTCATTTGAACCAATGAGGTATTTGCATTTGAACCAATGAGGTATTTGCTTCCACTGTATACGGCATATGCCGCTCCTATCAATGTAAAAGGCGATAATGTCTTTATGCATAAGAAAAAAGGCAAGAAGTCCGTCTACGACACCTTCTGTCCTGGAGACCTCTTGAAATTTTCGATTATATCTATTGGTTTCCATAATGTATGCTGGTCCATGACACTAGATCTTAAGAAGGTTCTTTTTTACTTAATCTTATAAAAAATCTAACTCGTATTTTTATCCGTTCAAAAAAAGGGCGACCGTTTTCGCACAGATTCGATGACCCTAGTCGTTGCGATGCCAGTTGTCATGAATGAATCAACCTTTTCAACTGTTGCTTTAAATAGCTGACCTTTCAAAAGCATACTCAATCTGAAGCCTTCTTGTGACCCACTGCCACTAACACCGAAAGACTAATTTTGTTAGAGGTTTCTACGCTTTGCTTTTAGAGAAGCGGTTGCCAGCACCATGCCAATACTACTACAGAGGAGTCTGACAAAGCCCTTTATTTCCTATTTTTGGCAAAGTATGTGCAAAGCGCTCGATGTGTGTTAAAGCTACCGATTCACTGGCAACATGGCAGTGAGCCATGAAAACCACTTTCATTCACAGCTTATCATTCGATGACCAACATCTACCATTTTTGTGGGCCGCATCCCAAGGGAGAAATGAAACGAAGCGAAAAATATAAAATACTCGTATCTTGTTAAAACTATAATCATCTCAAGAGAGAACGAGCTTTGCACATTTAAAATACTTGTTCAATTTAAACGGCCTACATTGGTGGCTATTTTAAGATATGAGTGAAAAATGTGTGTTCAGCATACGACAGGTCATGTGACGCAAACTTTAGTATAAGGCTAAACTGAGGGCAACTAAATCTAGTCCAAGATATGTGACCTAATACACTACGGAATCACAAGTGATTTATCAAAAACACTATTGGTAGACATTCTCTCAGGATCTTTCTCCAAGTATTTCACTAGTCAGCTACCTTAAATGATTACAACAACCCGATTTCACGTTTTCAGGCATTAAAATTGATAGATCTTGATTCGGAGACGGTTTCTTTTTTTTTTACTTTCCTAACATTTTATGAACAACGCTCACACACGCTTCTATATACCTTATCCAGTTCTCAGACTACCATCATCTCTACTTACATATTTGAACGAGGGTGCAATGTGGCCAGCTCCCATCACTGAATAAATCAGTTAATATCCTGACTTCGAGGAACCAAGTCAACTCATGTAAACATAGGGAGCGCTTCTGACATAAATTCACTGAATGACGATGGGGGATTATGCCGTGACCATACGCTTCCCCGTGAGCCGTCTACCGAGTGTTACTTTTTTCTGGTAGATTGTAATTTCAGGCTACAATAACAATAATTATTTTATAGCCTCCTGTGCTTCAATGGCTCGTCAAGGAAGGTTTACTTAATAGTGGAAATCTGCTTGGCCGCTAAGCATATCTTCTACCTTTTTTTTCCCCCTTAATTTATCCATACAAAAGAAGGTAAAACACGAACACAACTTAACCAAAGGAGCAAAATGAGCTAAATATTACCTAACAGCTCAAAGTAACTGACAAACACACAATCATAGATACAGTTAATCCGTTTCCCCTGAAAAGAGGAGCTGCCTACAGAGAAAACACAAGACGGTGTTCTTTGCTATAGTGCACTTCATCAACTGATTACATAACACATACAGCTTCATTATTCATATCATCCTGCAAGCACATCAAAGAGTGAAGAATGATTTGCATATTAATCATTTTAGCTACAATATTAAATGAGACTGACAGGACATTCGGTCGTTCTATTAATAGTGTAAAGATCATAGAACTGTTGCATTCCGTAGAGGCAAGGTTATAGACCCACATTACACAAACATGCTGATAAACTTCAACATTATCCCAGCTCATTATGATTTCTATAAAACGTTCTTTCACTAACACAATAATACCAGATATCAATACTTATTATCATCACTATTGCTGACAACTTTTACCATCAACGGTAGTAATTACAAGCATCCAATGCTGATCATGATCACCAAAGTCTCTATAGAAAAAAAAATCTCTTCGTAACGTATTTTTATCAATTCCGTCATCAGAATCACGCTTAAAATTACCTAATAATTCCTAATAAATTTTCATCGCTTACTTTACTACTGCCCAATAGTTTTTTCGAACAGAAACGTATATACATCAGGTTCTAATGCAAGAACGTATCCTCTTCAAAGTGATTGATGCTGAATTGCGCAAATTCTCGAACAAGCGATTTTTATTACTATATCCGCTGATCCAATCTTGAGCTTTGGACATCTTCATCATGTGGCTTCGAAAACTGACAGTTAAGTAAATCTACGGATACATTGACCACGTTTCACAAACACGTTCCCCATCGGGGGGAAATCTCTGCCTTTACTATATCTGCTGTGACCTGTTTCTCCCGAATTAATTCTAAAGAAATTTACTTCCTATAAATTGGGACATTAATTTAGTGAAAGAACTGGACCAATAACTAAGCCAATAGTACAAAAAAAAAAAAAAAAAAAAAAAAAAGTTAAAACAGCGTTTTCTGCAATAACGTAACTTCGTCTCAAAGGGAGTTCCGATATATTATTACAATAATAAATTGAAATGCAAATTATTTGTTTTATTCTGTCCAGTTATTTAAAAAAAAATTCGTGGGTTGTTCGATACCTTAAGAAGCCTTTGAATCAAGTTTAATACAATAATTCTAAAGGAATAGATGGTTACGTATAAATGAGACTATACTATCAAGATACCAGGGGAAGAAAATTGGCATTTTATCCACATAACTCTTCATTATAGCAACAACAACTCAAAATTTACATGCAACAATGGAAACTTCACTTACCATGCCATTATCGACGGCATATCCGGGCGAGTAGACGCTTTTATCTGAGGGGAAAAAAAGAGAGCAACTTGTTAGTTTTCTCAGGATACAAAATAAAAATGGTACGGTAAATCACGGTGAAATTACGAAGAGAGAGAGAGAGAGAGAGAGAGAGAGAGAGAGAGAGAGAGAGAGAGAGAGAATCTTTCGGTTGGTTTCAATAACTAATATGAGTAAACGTGTCTCGAAACAGTCGACAACAACGCTGACCCCGAACGACAATCCTTACATTGTAAATTGCATTTAAAACAGACATTTAAATACTCCAGTGGATTCCTGAACCAGAGCTACGTATATTAACTGAATTGGGCGGAAGGATTAACGCCTAATTTCACATATCATTTAACCCGGACCCTTTCCTTAAACTGAAATGTCACTACTTCTGGGTGAAAGCTACTGAACGGATTTATTAACACTTAAGGGAGAAGGCCACTGATAATTATAACTTTTCTACCAACACCTAGCTTCCTTCGGCCAGTCATGACCGTGCCGTTGTCTTCCCCATACAAATCAACCTGACGTCCTCGTTATTTCCTGATAGGAAGAACCAGCAAGTGAAGAAAAGCGCAAAAATTCCCGTCCCCCAAAAGTAGCACATTTCGAAAAAGGCAACAACCTTTCTTCAGTCCTTCGACTGTTAACTGAAAAAAGAAAAGGGTAAAGCTAGTTCGACTCCAACAAAATCTCTATCGAAGAATCGATTAATCAAAACACAATCAATGAAACACAAAAATTGGTTAGGCGGGGAGGGCGGGTGAGGATGGGGGATGGGCGGCGTGGAGGTGGGGGGGGGTGGGGGGGGGGGGGGGAGGGGGAAGAGGGCCTGCCCCATTTCGATTTTGAGCGGAGCGTGAGCGTAGAGTGTATAAATCTCCACCAGGCAATTTTCAAGCGTATAATGAATGAAATGTCAAACTGTTCCGCCACGTTCGACTTGTTAAATTAAAATGGCGACCATCATTTGTCAAGCAGGCCCGACTTGGAGGAGGTTTTTACGAGTATTTCTCACTCTAATCGTCCCTTTTGAGAGAGAGAGAGAGAGAGAGAGAGAGAGAGAGATTCTTGAAGATTGTGTAGTCATGGAGGAATAGTGAAGCATTATCTCCAAAAGACTTTGATTTCAAGTACTTGAAAATTAAACACTTATTTTATCTTTTTTTTTTTCTTTTACATTTGATCATTCTCACCAAGAACTTCCAAGAAAACCCCTATATGAATAATGACGATATTATCACATCTACCACTCGGCCCGAGCTCATCACGAGAGAGAGAGAGAGAGAGAGAGAGAGAGAGAGAGAGAGAGAGAGAGAGAGAGAGAGAGAGAGAGAATTCTAGCCGTTTACGAATTAAAAAAAAACTAACTTTCCATTTCATATGTTTTCACCTTACGAATTTTGCTGTCCAGCTCCTGGAAAGGAACTCACGTACCCATTACGAGGGCAAGCGGAACCACGACGCAGAGATAGTTTCATGTTTGAAAACTTTTCACACTCATCGCCAAGATTTAATGAGACAAACGAAAGAGGATACAAGTGTATAGATGTCCATACAACAAAGACGTGTTCAACACATTGAAAGCATCGAACTCCTTTCATTGAAACACTTAAAAACTGGAAAACATCATCTTCCACGACATGCACCAAGACTTCACCAAAGCACACTAAACCTAGGCCAGTTAAGTTATCGCACACACATTCATATGCTATCGAAAATGCTATAATAAAACAAAAATAAAATCCCAACTAATTTGCTGTCTTGACTATAACCTCTCTTTACAAAACTTCATCAACTCCTTTTATCTTCAAGAGTAACTAAGTCAAGGTTCAGTGACTTTACACTCTTTTCAAATATTTCATCTTATAGGCACTGTGAAAGAATGACATATACAGAGATCTATAAACAGCATTTGCTTTTATAATTTCATTTATTTATTCAAAAAGTTTACTGCTTTGTTGATGCATATAGAAATGCCCAACCCATGAAAATCTTCAATATTGTAATCACCACAGCATAAAAGTTATTTCAAACTGTAACTTCACTTAAAATATTCTCAATTGCATGAAAGGCCATCCAAAACTCAAAAAAAGTCAGTAGCAGGTGACCAAAAGAGTTCTAACCTATGCCTGAAACACCAACTCTTTTCTTTAGTTTGCATTTATTTGTTCTAACTGAGCCCTCAATTATATCAATACCAAAGGTAAGATTTATGAAAGATTTGTGAAATCTAAAAGTAGCCACTGTAAAGCTCAAATGAGTAAACTATTCCTGTATTATCTGGGCTTATCTGTAAACAAACAACTAGCCTGCCATTTTCTAATGAAAAACACGAATAACATTTAATAGCAACTAATTCCTGAGCACGTCAGAAAGAAAAGTATCCCGAAGGCTAAGGCATTCACATGACTGGCACCAGCGCCTCTAGATGAATGATCAACTGAAAAGACAAAACTGCACAGAATAGACTGTCAAGCAAGGCAACTGAGAAATCACCCAAGGTTCCCTTAGGATAGAAGAAGATTGCAAAGTTTTCCCTTCCAAAGAATCAATGTTACTCACAAAAGAATAGAATACTGCCCTCAAACGGTATAGGGGAGCAAGGTAATCTGTGAAGTGGAAAGGAATGGTTGGGTAAGTGTCCAGCTGCCTCCTTCTCATGGGCAATGGGGAACAAGAACAAGTAAAAGGAATGATGCTGTGCCTCTGCATTTGCTTCTGGGGATATTAGGGAATGAGCAACCACCTTTCCTTAATAAGACTGACTGACTGACCAAAGTAAGAGACACTGCTAAGGTGTAGATCCAAGCATGGGTCAGTGCTAACTGGGAATAAGACTGGTAAAGAATTGCTAAAAATATCAGTCCAGAACCAAGAATCCACAAACTGTCAAGTGCCTATCAGCAACAAAGCATGCAGCACCCTTGCGGATTACTACAGAGCAAATGAAACGGTACTGAGAGGGAAAGAAACAGTAACTGAGTATCCAACTTGAAGAGAAATGGAGTTAATCACACATAAAACAAAGCTTAATGACTGAGGCTGTTTACAAGTATGGTATATGTAAAGATCAGGTAAATAACAAGTTGTAACACCATACAGGCACATACTTCTACCTACAGGGGAACTGCTCACATCAGGCAGTGAACTCATCAGACACCAGTGGTAGCTACAGGCCAACCAGCAGCATGATCACATCCATTAAAACCAAAAAAGGTTTCAGTAAGGTGCACTAAACACAAGCTGTCCTCCAGATGAAACTGACTACAATGGATGTGGGTACTGTAAACCTTTGAAAACAGCATTTACTAGATTGGACAATGGGCACCAGTTGAGCCAACACTGATATGGGCACTATGACAAAATCTAGTATGGGCTGCACTGAGCACTGCAGAATACAACATATACCACTTGTACCTGAAACAGGTATCGCAGCAATATGCTGCCCCCAGAAGGGATTACTGCACCGTGCACAGTCTTTAATAGTCAAATGCAGAGTTAGGGATTTAAACCATGAGATAAATGCCAGTAAGAACAATTTCAACGACACACTATTGACCATAATAAATGCCTCTCAATGTCCCAAGAAGGCCAAAGAGCAAAATGACAAGTTCCGTTGAAAAGTACCAAGAAACAGTGCCTGTCTGGATTATGTCTGGGACGTGCATGGGGATGGACAGAGCATGCATATATGCAGACCCCCCAACATGTTCAGCATGAGCTGCATAGTATGCAAGTAGTATGCAGATCTCACTGAGAGACCATTATCAGTATGTACAGCTAAAACCATGAACACCCTTGGACCATAAGTTTTTGGACACAGGTTACTCTTGGGCAGAGTCCTTCTGTGAAGCATTAATGCATAGAGGCACTCCTCTAAAGAACTTCACAAGAATATCCACCTCTGCAGAAAAGGGTAATGAGGTTTTTATAATAAAAACAGATCCTGAAGCAAAGGAACATGATTAGTTAATGCGTTGTTCATGTATCCCTAACATACTGAACAACCATGAACACAATAACATGTAAGAGCATTATAATTACTTGTTCAAGTTTCCCTGACATAATGATCAACCACAAACCAACAAAAAATAAGAACATTATTATAATTTGTTATTCAAGTATCCCTGACATACAGTACCCACACAGCTACAATACTGTAATATGTTAAAAATAACAACTTTAAAACCATAACCACAGCAGCAATGAAGACATCTTGACTTAGCAACATGATAAAGAAAAAGGTACAGTACTTGGGAGTGGAGTGAATAGGTGGTTTCCCCATCCATCACCTAACTACCAATAACTACTTTGTTACCAATGTTCGATGATTGAAAAAGCATCACAGAAAGTACTGTATATCCATACACAGTGTGGGATACATACATTTATTTAAGGATCTGAATATAGCTGAATACTGAAGTTCAGACATATACATATATTCAGTAGGCATTGTACTCTGAAGAACTTAGCAAGTAAAAAACATCCCCACATAAAGCCAATAATTGCCTGTTTGCACACAGCAACAAACATTATCAAAGTTGAGCAATTGGCAATTTGGGATTACTCATCAACCATTTACATTTTCAGATGAAGTTTTCCTTTTAGAGGATTAGATGAGTAATCTCTCGACTTTCATCAGTCTTGTATAATACAAGATTTCCTCCAGAATCGCTGAAGGTGGCCATTTTTAAGACTGACAACATCATAGATTCAGAAAATGCCACCTGCTTAGATACTGCGCTGGACAAGCGTCAGGATGACAACAAGGATCGGCTTGTTCACCAGGCAGTGGTGAAGGCATCACATGCGATCGATAATGAGTGACAGATAGCTGGAGGCGAAAACGGGCCAGTCTCGAGTGTTTTGGAACTATAGAAATTTAAAAATTCCTTAGGATCTCGTCCAAATTCTTATGCCTTCTAACTGGACTTTCTCCTGCCAGCCTACTTCAATGTCTATTACTTTTAGGAACCACTAAGCTACCCTTATCCTCATAAACCCACATATCTCAGTTTTTGAGATCCCTTCACCAAACCACACTCATATTTTGCTTTTTCCTTGTTTGCGTTATGATCTTCCAAGGGCACTACAGCTATGAATCTCAGCATATTGTAATCAACACCTCTTCAAAAGATCTTTCATTATCATAACAAGTGACTATCTCATAAAATCCCTATTTCATATAAAAAAAATAAAATAAAAAATAAAACGAGACGTGTCAGTATTTCCTATCCAAGTAGTATAGTCACATCTTAATCATTAGGGCCTTTGTCAGTGAGAAAAAAAAAAATGCCGAGATTAAATAAATTTTCATCTTATAGCATGCAGTTAGGTCTTTCATCTTGAACTAACTCATAACCCAAATACTATGCTATGCTAACTTCTACGACTGAATATACCAGCAGGTAAACTACTGGTGTTTCCTGTTTCATAGTCTTGAGAATTACCCAAATACTTGAACATTAAACACAAAATGGGCTTGTTTTCATATCCTGACTTTGTAAGAAGCATTAACAGAAAAATCTCAGTGCTGTTAATATCAAGCTAATGACAATAATTTTTCCAAGACAATCATATACAGTACCAATATCTGAATATTCCGAAGCTCATAAAAAACTGACAATCATGAACAGCTCTCAATTTCACTTTTCAGGATCAAAATCAACTGCAAGGATTATAAAATTTTTGCAAAAACTGTGCAAAAAACAAGTTACACTTCTTAAATACACGTAGCCTATTACCTAATAATAAATGTTTAATGTTAATGCATCTTGTCAGTTTTCACTTGGGTTATTTCTTGAATTATTTATTTAGCCATTTTAACATTAATATTTAACATTTTCTGCTCTTAATTATCTAGAAATTTAACTCTATTCCTGTATACAGAACCAAACAGATGCTAAATGTGCATCAAAAGAAATTTAACTAAGCTAAGGGTGAAAGCAATACTTTACACGAAATTAACGGAGGTACTCAGGTTTGTAAAATATCAATGGGCACAAGATTTTTTTATGCCAGGGTGTAAAAGAGCTAAATGGGGAGGATCACATTACAGAGAAAGGGCATGACTTGAGGAGGTAGAAAATTCCTGTAAGGCTGCCTTATTAACATACTAAATGGTGAAGCTTGTACTGAGAGTGCGGTAAGAAAAATTTTGTTTCACCTTAGAATAATTGGAAAGAAAATGCTAGACTAATGTGTGTATATTAAAACATCCCATTAACAAACAGAGCAAATATATGTGTCAGACCTGTACTTCTCAGCGAAACAGACACATGTGCACTTGCGTAGAAGAAACAGACACATGTGCACTTGCGTAGAAGATGCAGATTTTGAAGAGTTGCAACAACAAAATATTGAAATTCAAGAGTGCATGTTACCAATAAGAAAGCTGCAGAGATGGTGTCGGGTGTTCAAAAGTTAGCAAACAGAGATTTCAGAGAACGAAATGATTCTGGCATGTGAAAAGAAGGGGAGAGGAGTACTTACTCAAAAAAGTGGTAGATATGGAAGTAGCACGACAAAGGCCAGTGGGAAGGGGTAGAAAATCATGGAGAAAGGACATACATGAAGACCTGGATCAGATGATATAAGTGGAGAAAATTACAAGTCTGACCTCTAAACAGAAAACCTGACAATGATGATGAAAATGTACTAAAACCTTACAGCAAAGAAAAGACCACAGTCTTCTATAAACTTCACAGATCAAGCCCAAAAGCATATGTGTTATTAGCCTACATGAAAAGTTAGGCTGAAGCATGAAAATCTGAATAAGTTGATGAGCTACATGGAGAAGACCCAGTAAGAGATGAAATTCGAGTGGCTGGGGAATAAGGGATACTACCAATAAGTTTCCAGGCATTTTCATTTTCCTATTTTTGACCATCTTAAAAAAATACACCATTACTGTATAATCACACATCACACATGTGCACTCATGCACGCACGCACACACACACACACAAACAAACTCACAACTTGTACAGGGTGTGGTTATCACTTACACAAACCAAAAAAAAAATTAGGAAAAATTTAAAAATTAATTTTGATACAATGTTTTTATTAAAATGACTGTACTTTGCTAACGTTTGTTCATTATTAATCTTTTCTTCAAAGTTATTTCAATGGCTGCTATAATTACATGTGTAGCCTATTCCTTACACACTGCAGTTTACACTTTTTTCTCCAAAAATACTGCATTTACAATGACAATGAATAACTTGATCACGAAATATATAGGACAAGATGCTATGCATAAATAAAGGTGACAGTACCTTTATTTTTACAATAGTAATGTTGGCCCAATTAAAAAACATCTTTGCTATAATACAATGTAAATAAATTTTCCATACCAATGCTTTTACACAATCATTTATATAAACTAATGTTAATTTATGGATTATATTTTCAAAACTACATAATACGTATCACTTAATTAAGACAAACTTAACAACTTACTGATGACCAAATCGAAACAAACATTTTTAAGGAGTGCTATATGATTATCGTATTAATGCAACAATAAACTTTGAATATTCATATGCTAAGCTCCAAAGTGAAGATGAGTAATGCTGTGAAACTTCACACTAACCTACCATTTTGAACAGGTAACCTGATATGAAATTGATACTGCATATAAACTCCACATGTACAGAAAGAGGAATCAAAAGTTCTACCAATCAGCCCTCGAAAATGCTAAATACCAATATGTAACAGGTACGTACTACTGTAATTTCAAATACACTCAAACTTAAAAGTGACAGCACAGTCAACGCCACCATAAAGCACAAAGCTTGATGTACCATATTACTACATGAAATGCTTAGGTTCTTCACTGAGGATACCCTAGCAGATTCAGTACCCTAAAGTCTTTGGCATTATTCCCAACTGAATTAGGTCAGTGGGGAAGTTGGCTAAACGCTTCATACTTACTGGAAGTATACTTTACCACAAAAAGAGCAAGAAAGAGTAGTGATAAATCGGATGAAATGCAGAGTGCTGGACTACTGGTAAAACACTCCCTTTTACAAAAATGTAAGATTCATGAAGAGGGATTTTAGTCCCCACTCTATGAAGCAGTCCTAGCCACACACACAAACACACACAAAGGAAGGTGTGTGACTGACATTTTTATAATAAAATAAAGTTTTAAATATACTCACCAAGTAATTGCATAACTATAGTTTCAACTCAAAGGGCAGCTTATATTAAAAATTTTGAGGGTAGCGTTCAAATATAGTTTGAGTAGGTGATAAGCCCATCCCACTAATGGAATACTGGAACAACCTTGCACACAATCCTTTCATTTTATGCCCTACATCCATCAGAGGGGAGGAGGGTGGGCTTCAATTCAATATTTACTTGGTTGGTAAGTATAAATAAAACTATTTTATTATAAAAATGTCATTTTTATATAAGTAACTTATCAAGTAATTACATAGCTGAATCCCACATTGACAGGAGGTGAGATACATGGACATAGTATTCTATGTGATGAATTTGAAATAATAAAGTTGCTAGCAGTGAATACAATGCTAGTCATTCCTTATCAGTTAAGAAAGCCTGTAGTACAATACTGCAACTGGCTGTCCCTCAACTTAACCTGTAGTGGCGTGGAGGTACAGCCAGGGGTCACCTCTCCTTAAGTGGGAGCTATGTACCAAAGGAGTACTCTGATGGCTACCAATGCATCAGTGGAAGTTAAGAAACTAGGGAGTTATCTGATAGCCAGCAAAACTTTAAAAGGTGCCCTTCCCCTGGGAGCAGTACCAACATAAAAAACAACTAGAAACACTGTCACTTACACTGAGATAGCACCACAACCCATCCACTGTGAGTGGTGGGTGCTCCAAGTACTTTGTACCTTCTGGCTCCTAAAAACTCTCTACTACCTCGCTAGAAAGTGAAGAGATGGTAAGAGAAAATCCTTTGCTTTCTCATTCCATACCATGCCAGTCACTATCTTGTGGAACTGCAGAATCTTAAACTCGATTTAGCTGGCGCTAGGCGAGCCAAGGAAGCTCGTGGATTGGTATAAATATTGCTGGTGCCAGTCTGTAGTTGGGCACTGGGAGCGCTATAGCTGGGCACCAGGAAAGCTAGCAGCTCGAGGTTCTGGAAGTTCTGTAGCTGGCGACAAACTGTAGCTGGTGCCAGGGGAGCAAGTAGTTTGGATTTCACTTCTCAGGATAGTGAGACACAAAGTCCAATTATACTTCTAGTAGGTCAATGCGGAGTGGAAGTAAGGGGCATATGTGTCTGAAAGCTAAAGAAGTAGAGATTGCTCTGATGTTCTTAGCTTTACTAAAAGAAGGCAAAGTTGTTCCCCTTAATCTAAGAGTTTCGGAAATAAAATCTCTTTAGGGTGACAGACAATGCAATCTTAGTCAAATGGCAAGGGGGTTCTTGACCAAACATCAAAGGATAAGAAGGCCCTCTTGATTATCATGTCCTACTCAGGTAAATACCTAACACTCCAATTGTACAAAGAGCTTACTCTTTTCCCTCAGAGTTGGTGAGCACTCGTAGGTGCTTGGAGCACGTGCTGGCACCAGGTTGTAACTGGCAAATTAAGAATTCGGGAGCTGAATGGAGCTTCTGGAAGCCTAAGATGTCTGTTATGTTCCAAGGAAGAAAGAATGGCTGCAGGACTTGGATGGATCCTCATTCTTGGCTAAAACAAAGGAAAACGAGGAAACCGCATCTCTTGTTTCCTAGCTGGGTGTGTAAATGGGGCTTGAGAGGTCACTGAGAAGATGAAAGTTCCAGGTCTCCGTGGTTAACCAGAGATAAGCATAGATTGGTACCTCTTCTTGGAAAGCGAGAGATCCTAGATCTTATAAAAAACAAAGAAGTAGTCCACAGCAGGTTCAGTGATGTCCTAAAAGAAGAGGTGTAGACTCTAAGACACCAGCTTTGGAAGACAATCACTGTCCTAAAAGAAGAGGTGTAGACTCCAAGACACCAGCTTTGGAAGACAATCACTAAGTCTGGTAGAATTAGGAAGAGGGAGACTTCTGAATCTTGTAATAGCCTTTGCAACACATCTTGAAGACAATCCTTCGGACAGTCCGGCACTTGTCTAGGCAAGATCAGACCACCCTTGGTGGTAGTATCTCTGAAGCTAAGTTGTCTGAGAGGATACGGCTTGGGGGACTGATCTTGGAGAGTCCACCAACAACCTGAGCTGGTTTGGGAGCTCTTATGTACATATGCCAGAACAGACTAAGAGAGTAACTGGAAATTGAGCCCGAGACCGATTAGCACCTAAATCATGTTGAAGGGCGTAAGGCAAGGAGGCCTGAGAAGGACTGGTTATAGCATGGTGCCTATTGCCCATGCTATAACTGAAGAAAGGCAAAGGTTCCTTGAAAAGGCAACCAGGTCCAAGGTTGGCTTGCTTCATACAATAATCAGATCCAGCATATCGGCGTTCCGGTTTTAATGTGCTTGGCTAACAACATTGTTAACCAGATTTTCAGCAACAGTAAGTGACTTCCAGAATCGGTAAGCAGTCTACTGACATCGGTAAGTAATTTATCAGCAACGATAAGTGGTTAACAGGGCTGATATGCAGTTTATTGGCGCTTATGACATCATAAAAACCATTAATAACCATAATTATCAACCATTTTTGGTTAGTGGCATTCAACCAGGAATGGAACCCCACCGTTAACCAGGGGCTGAATGTACATCCTTGGAAACTTAGTTATCTGAATAAATCAAGTGACTAACAGATTAATTGATGTCAACAGAGGAGAAACTTCTGTTTGGTCAAGAGGGCACACTGGATCCAGCTTCCTTGCATAAGTAAATGTATTAGGAATGAGGTCTTATCCAAATACACTACCACAGTCTAGATGTGAGCTAGGGTCGAGCAGTACTAGAGCCATAAAAGAATCCCTTTAGCTCTCCAAAGTATATGTGAAGATTTCATTCTTCTTGGAGACCGAGTCCTGGACATCTTCCTGGTTCCTCAGGTGGGCCCCTTGACCTAGATCTGCGGTGCTGATAAGACTAGAACTAGGCTCAGAAGACGATGGAATTCCCTTGCACAAGTCATATTTGGACATATACCACTGAAGGCCTGACTAAAGAGACCTGGGTTAAGAAACAACATGGTGTCCAACTCTTGTTTCCATGTCCCAGTAAAGGTTATTTTGAAGAGCTTTTAAGCCCTTTTCTTGAAGGTAATGGAGTCAGTCGACATGTAAAGACTGAAGTTATGCCCCAACAAAAGGGGAAGTCAAATGCAGGAAGAGCTAGGAATCAGGAGAGGGCCTGAAGTATTACAGAAAGGCCGAAGCACAGACTCCTGATTGGGGAGCCCTGTCCCGAAAGACGGAGCTACAAAACTCTCTGGAGTTCGGACAAGAATCTGGAAGAATGCTCCCTGCATATCCAAGCTCCTATCCAATTGTCCTGGAGAACGGGTGAAAGAACGGTCTAGTTCATCTCCCCCTTTGACCTTCATCTACTGTCTAAGAGCGACAATTAGGGCTTCCAAGAATCTTGAAAAGAAGGCCTATATCCTTTTAGGCACTAGAGGGAGGAAAGACAGAAGACACTTGTCTTCCTCCTTTAAACAAAAGCCCAGCTGCAATCTTAAAAGAATTCCTGGTGACTAGAGAAGAGCCAAAGGAGGGAACTTCCTTACAAAGCTTTAAAACTTGCCCGCAGATGTCCTTTTGGTCCCTGTTCAATCAGAATTCGTGCACAAGACAGAACAGCATATTTTTAGAAATTCAGGCGCCGAGCAAGAGGAACTGGCAGTGGAAGCCTGACCGCTGGTTCCAAATGTACAGGTGGACACTCGGCTCAGAAACTGGGCACTTGGACACCAGTTAACTCAGACACTGGGCGCTCGGACACCTGTCCGCTCGGAGTCCTCTGACACTGCTGGGCTCTCAGATAGGATGAGCGCTTTGGCGCCAAATTCTGGCACTTGACAACTGGAAGATCTGCCTCTACAACAGCCGAGATACACCTGAAAAGTGCCACCAACACTACTTGTCTACACTGGGATTCTCATCACTAGAGGACAATGAATGCATATCCTTATGGATGCCTTCCCAACAGCTGTCCGTCGAGACCTAAGGACAGCAGACTCAACTGAGAGGTATCTATCCAGGGGCAAAACCACTATGGACTCCCATGGACCAACAGTATGCCTCCTCCCAGGTTTAGGGGGTCTGGGTTTAGGAAATCTGATGGGACAGATTGTCCCTTTCTTCACTACACATCCAGTAAATGCCTTTCCAATGGCTGTCTGTCGATACCTGGGACCAACAACAGGGTTAACTGAGGGGGCGACTACCTGTGTGTAACCCTCCATTTTCCATTGGACTTTAATTACCGTATATTTCGGCGTATAAGTCGACCGGAAGATAAGTCGACCCCCCTATTCTGAGTAAATTTTTATGATTTTAACTAATATCGGGTATATTAGTCGACCTATAAAATGTGAGGCCAACCATACGCTCAATATAGCAGGGTAAAACGTATCATATAAAATAACCTGAATGTTATTACGGTACATATGTTGCTCTACTTACCATATGAAATACAGGTAATATACTCGGTATATTAACAAATCTGTGTAACATATAAAAGATGAATACCTGCAAATATGATTAGAAATGACGAAACGAAAGATACGTTACTCGAGTGTAATGTAAACAAAGAAAGCGCTAACTACGCTGCATAACAGCCTACGTATATATGTATGTACAAACTGCCACTCAAGTTAATGTTTGATGAATTGTCTAATTCATGTGACGATGACTCAAGTAATTTTAAATACAAATTTACCATTAAATACAATTTTTTTATTTTATTTTATTTTATGTGATAAATAAAGATGTCATACCATAAATGTTTTTAAACAATACCCCGGTAAATACAAAACTGTCAGAGTGAATGCATCCTTCTCAACTACGGTACTACAAATGACTGCGCAATGTTTACACTTGCTGTGCGATAGGGGTTTCTTCAAGTTAATTTGATTTTTTTTTTCATTTTATTTAAGGTAATGGATGTTCTTAATTTGATTTTTTTTTTAATTTTATTTAAGGTAATGGATGTTCTAATGTATTATTATTGTCGTATTACAGTGTGAAAAGTTTTTAATACTGGTATTTACATACATAGTTACCTCAACAAGGCTGTCATTGTTATTAGCCAACTGTAAAGCCTGGATTCCTGTACCAATATGCCAAAATAATAAAGATTCACTTTTTGTTCCCGTTAGATAAGTCGACCCCCTAATTTTGGCATGATTTTTTGGGGCTAAAGGGTCGACTTGTACGCCGAAATATACGGTATGCCTCTTCCCAGGTGCAGGAGAATCTGACAGTGACCTCTGCCTAGGAGCATTGGGGGACGAGTAGCCTCCTCCTCCACTGCACTACACTACACTTCACTATTACAAAGTTAACATCTGTTAACCAAGACACAAGACTGGCAAAGGTAAGGAAAGGAAGCAAGAGAGCCAGGTGCAGAAGCAAGAGGCTAGTAGAACGAGAGAATTGGCGCCAGGGTAGTCATCCCTAACATAGAGTGCATGAGAGAGGGTGCAGGGAGCGATGCTGGTGTCCAAAATCGGAGCCAGGAAGCTAGAAGCTTTGTAGTGTGAGCTGGTTCTCGACTGTTGAGAACACCTTCTCACAGCAGTCAACAAAACACCCAATTCTCTCCTTACTACTTTCTACCTTAACACTTTCCAGTTCTCCTACAAAGAAAGGTGTGAAGGTTTTGTCAAAAAAATTTATCTACTGGAGGCTTACAAGAAGCATAAGTCTGGTACATAAATCATAACTGCAAGTTACAGACCTACTGAAATAACAAAATACCCAAAAATTATTTCCAATGTAATTATCAGTGGCTTGAGCAAAGACTAGGGCCGATTAACAAATCGTAAATTTCGATTAACAAATCGTAAATTTCCAAAGTTATGACCTAAGGAAAAGATATAATAGAATGTTGTAACATCTGAAAATTACTTTAAAGGCAAAACCATTGTTGGTGTTTCGCAAGTAGCCTATGGTCGGTAAACAATTCATGAATTGCAAGTTAATGTCTAATGAAAGGCATCATACACAGATTACTTTATAGTAATGGAATGCTAATCAATGGATCACTAGTAGTTAATGGCGGCCGTAAAACAATTCATAAATTGCATAGGTTATGGCCAAATGAAAAAGGCCTAATATACACCAATTACTACTTTATGATGGAGTGTCATAACATAAAGCCATAAATGCAAAATGGCGTCATTTACGGCCAGCTCATTGATAACTCCGAATTAACGTAAAAACAAAATAAGAAAGAACTCATCTTGAAAGAATCTGGTAAAATAACAGGAAAATAATATATAAAGACCAGGTGTTATTACCACTGACGGCAGGAAAGAAATGAGGATTGTCTGCTAGGTCATTCCAATATTCTGTTAGTAGGACGAGCTGATCACCTACACAAACTTTGTATATCAAAAAGCTACCAGCAAATTTTTTAATCTAAGCTGCCCTTTTGAGTGGAAACCATATCTAAGCTGCCATTTGAGTGGAAACCATAACTGTGTAATTAATACTTGGTTAAGTTACTTATATAAAATTATAAGATTCATGGCCAAAGTGCACAGATATAATATTCGGCAGATGGAAAATAAACTGAGAACTCAAATACTGAGATGGTTTGAATAACTGAAGAGAGGGTTAAGGAGTAGTTAACAGAAAAATAGTAGTATATACTATAGCCAGTATGCTATTATTTATTACTATTAATTATTATAGCAGGCAGTCCCCGCTTATCAGCGGACTCGGTTAATGGCGAACCCGTTTTATAGCACTTGTCTAGTGCCATAAAACTGGCAATTTATGGCACCATAACAGGACACGTTTCGGTTATCAGCGCCATAAGGTACCAATAATAGAGTTATGGCGCCATACCACAGCTAACACCTCACCGCCATAAGCGCAGTAAACCACCTTGTTTCAGTTAATGGTGGTTTTTGCTTATAAGCAGAGCACAGGGAACGGAACCCCTGCCGATAACTGGGACTGCCTGTACAAGTATAATATAGCAGTACATAGTAGTTTAAAGAAAACATTATAAACCACATGGCTACTTTAATGGTGATCGCCCAAAAAACTGAAAATAGGGCAGTTAGATTGATAGTAAATCAGAGACCAACAAGGATAGACAAACAGTGCCAGGAGGCATCTTTCAGCACAGACCAGGGGTCCAGGACTGTGAAGCAGAACACTGGAAATTTCCTCTTTAGCCATATATATGCTTTAGCAAATGGATTAATCAAAGAAATTTCCAACAATGTCCCTTCTGCTTTGAAACAGCTGCTCTGGAATGTACCTGACTGAGAGCTTGATGGCAAGGTGAGCAACAAACTCATGCATCTACATCTGCATCACCAACAAGCTGAGAGGAATAATGTCTTCCCTGTTTGACATGTAAGAAGTGTTGGTGTCACATTAACTTTTCTATAATGATGATGTGCAGAAGACAATCACCTCCTGTCCACATACACCTAATACAACTAAGTCCTCCAGGTATGCAGCCAAACCCTCCTTCAATTCACCCAGGAACAGTAGAATCTCTAATAATAAAATATCAGGGAACCACCAATAAAGCGGTAGGAGACCAGAGGTTTCAGCCAAGCACTGGTGGAGGCACTCATGAAGCACAGGCTTTTCCAAGCCAAACAGGTGACCAAGAAAGATCTGTCAAGCTGAGCAAGTTGTTCCTGCTGAGACAGGGACTTGCTGATCCAAGAGTTTGTGAGACAGGTTTTCAGCATGTCCAGTTAGGCTACTTTTCCTGATGCTTGAGCTGAAGACATCTTCCGGTGTATCACTGCTTCATTAAGGATACCAAAATCAACCAATTGTTGAGACAACAATGAAGATATAGTCATTGTAAAAGGCACAAAACAAATACAAAAGTAAACACCTGAGGGCTACTGCCAGTCAAAGGTGCAGGGCTTTGAACAGGCAGACAGTCAGGTTGCAGATGAAGCTGAGGTACTGCCTGGAGTCCTGATAGAAGGATAGTAGTAATTGGAAATACCCATCCTTCAGGTCTACAGAAAATATGAATTCTCTCACTCCGATGGAGGGTACCACAGACTGTTCTGTTTACATCCTAAAATGAGTCCAAAACACACTTATTTACAATTATAAAGGTCAATGAAATGTCTTCTCTTAACTTTACCTCAAAATGAAAACCACAGAAGCCTGGGGAAGTCATCTATGACTTCCATGGCTGGTTTCTCTGGCATGGTTCTCATCTGTGCCAACAAGGCTGGAGATCTGGACAACCCTAGAGTAGGCCATAAATGGCATCAGCACAGGAAATAAGGAGGGGGTCAATTCTTGAACAATATGCTGTTCCTTTTCCAAAGAATGAGGACTACCTCGGGCTCTGTCCCATGTTGCTGCCATATTGTTCAATGGCATGACAGACATTCCTTTACTATGGACAGCTGGATAAGGGGCTCCCTTCTTCTGCCCCTCCATGACTTGAAAAAAACTATGCTTCTAATCAGGGTTTCAAAGTGGTCTGGCCTATCCCTATCCACAATCTTAAAAGCATAGCCAACTCCAAAGGCTAGGCTTCCATCTCTTTCAAGGCCCATTAAGGGTGTTTGGAAAAGAAAAGAAAAAAAAAAAGAATAGTAGATTTAGTGCCCTAAGGACCAGAACCCTTCCTTTCAACAGACTCTCAACTTTGCTCTTTGGAAAGAATAAATAAGTTCAACATGGATCCATTCTGTAGTGCAAGATCACTCTCTGTTGAAACTTAACAGAAGGCAGCAAAAAGCACTGCCCATTCTCAGGACAAGGTTCACCCAGAGGTTACCAGACTTGTAAGATGAAGGTCAACTCCCTTCTTCTGTGAGCCTTACACCCAACAGTGATGACGTCTGGAGGGAAGCCATGGCAACCAACTCCGTGGCTCCAGACTTGCTGGAATGGATAAGTCCCTCTGCATGAAGCACTTCTGGCAATGGGGGTGCAAGTATGATCAAAACAGGTGGAAGACCTTTGTCCATACAGGGGACACCCATCAATCATTAAACTTCTACTACATTCTAGAGCATAGAAAGCAGCTAGACCATTCCCGGCTCACTCCAATCTTCCCTAGGACCAAGCAACCTGGGGAGAACAAAAAGTGGTCAACCCAAAAGCAGAGGGTGAGGTAAGGGGAAAAGGTATGCCCCAAGACTCATAGCGAGGGTTATGCCAAACCCAATGAAATTTTACATAATCTTCTTGCCATACCTTTTCCATTGTGAAGGAGATAAACTCATACCCTCCTTGCAAGAGAGACTTAGATATACACTACTGAACCCCTCCCCAGAAAGAACAAAAAGTATGAAGATCAAATATCACAGGTGACACAGAGCAGCCACACAAACACAAAACATATTCTTACCCATGACATCACCGGAGTTCTAACACATTTATACCTTCCTAGAAATCATCCATCATGCATACAGTAATAAGCCATAACATAATTTTAAAAAACGGGTGAAGAGTTAGTATGCCAAAGCAAAAAGTCAGCTTCAACAACAAAGAAGTCAATTTCAATAGTAGCAGAGACATCTTAGCTAGGTGGTGGTTGAAGAAAATTAGAGGGCTGGCCAACAGGTGAGTGGTTACATAGTGACCAATCTATCTGTCACTATGTAACCACCTCGTTAACAAGCTTCAATGATAGATCAAGTTGTTGCTAAGAATAATCCTATATAGAAAAAAAAGTTTGTGTTCTTTTACACGCAAACAAGTTTAGATTATTAAAAATGCAACTAGCACATGCAACAAAGGAGGAAATTGAAGTTGTGGCTTACATAGGTACAAATATACCATATCCTAATTCAAAGTACAGCAAATATATGATTACTAGTCTGATATTAAAATGCATCTGGCTGGTACCAAGGCCATATCCTCACTTTGAAATCAATTTACCTGCATTAAAATGCTATAACAAAAACTAGGGTAGATTACTTTGCATTTTTAGGATTGTTGTATATATCCATAACCTGTAAAATATTTTTTGTACTGATTTTATTTGCATTTTTTTGCGTGAAACTGTCTGGAATCCACAAAAAAGAAAAAAAAATATATATACTAGCACCATATGTAAGCAAAACCTGCAAAAGCAGAATGTACTTCACATTTCAGATGAAATATATCCAGTGTACACAAGTAAGAAAATGTAACTAATGTAACTGGATATAAGTTGTCACAGAATGAAGCACCACTGATCTCAAAAACTTCTGCACAGAATTGCTTGCCACTACTACACAACTCTTGAAGAAAGTACCCTTGTAGGCTACCTGAAGCAATACCTCTTAAATAATGAGCTAAATTCATTTATACAAGCTGCATAAGAAATAGTCTTATTATCCTTCACAAATATGAAACTCACAGGTTCTCCTATCTTGGATACTACCTAATCACAGTAAACCCATTCTGACTAATGAATGATAAACTTCAGAATCTCACTAAGCCAAAAAGAAATAAAGTGTTTGGTAAAACTGATGCTAGGTACCACAGTGAACTTGAGGAGATGAAGTCTGGTATTGTAATACCCTGAGAAACATCTTCCACAGGTAAAACCACATAGATAAAAAAAGTCAGAGATAAGCATCCTCTGCAAGCCCAGGCACAATGTTAGGATCCTACAATATAATAAATGTAAAGAAAGCTAAGTACCCTTTCAAAGTGAAGAGGAAATTGTTGAACTATAACCTCTTAAGGTAGAACTGTAGAGACGGAATAAGGCGAAGTGTTATCTTGAAGCACAAAAACAAAATTGACAAACAGTACTACTCAAAACTATACTACGTACTGTGATCTCACTTTAGTGGTATGTGTGCAAGGCTTGAAATGATCAACTAGTACCTCTTGTTGGAATAAGGTTACCAATGATTACCACTCTCTTGTTACATAGCAAAACAAAACTGAGAATATTTCACAAACCACTATCAGATTCTACTTAACCTCTGCACACAGACTATGGTTAAGGGGTCTTTAAATAAAATTGCTATTGAAATATGTAGTACACCCAAAAATTTTGTTGGACACCAAGGGTTGAGGTTAAAACTTTTGCCAATTCTTGATGTTACCAAACGGACAGTTGTCACAGTGAATCCACTATTGCAAAAGCTAAACAAGCCATACAAATCAGTAACTTTACACAGTGTGGGATACATAATATGTCCAAGCAAGGGACCATTTCTTAAATACCTGAAGACATTTGGTAGGATTTATTCAACTTCCTTCTCAGAATGAAGTCTGTCACCAGTACAAGTACATTGCATTATCCAAGTTGAAATGAAGTCTAAGGCCTCCCTAAATATGAACATTACCTTGCACTCTTTACTGGTTACTGTACTTCATGTACCTAACTGGTAGGAACAGTGCCAAGCACTCTTCTACCTAAAACAAGTGTCTACCAAATCCAATATAAACAAATGTCAAGTAGTTTCTCCTTTCTAGGACTACAATGTCTGCCAATGCAAATTACACCTTTACTTCCAAGAGACTAGTGGACATTTCTAAGTTTGACCGAAATAGAAATTCAAATATTAAATACTTCATAATTATTCTTAAGCCATCTCCCAATGTACTTAAGATCAAAACTTGCAAGGTCCTGTCTCTGGTGACATTCTTATCAATAACCACTTTACAGTATATGTACTTATTACTCCATTTCTCCTTCCTCTCTATCGATATTCAATTGAAACTAAAATGAACTGATGCAGGCACATTCTCAAGGAAATGTTCCTAACATAATGATAGACTACCAGATATCTACTGTAAGTGGCTCATAGTATTTGTTAATCCTCTAACATTTTCACAGTTTTCTGGTCTAAAATATGCTGTAAAGTCAATGGTTCTGCAAAGTTATACCTAATTCTAAATGTGTTTAATAACTTGAATTTTCATAACACTACATGAAATTAAATTAAGTTAAACCACTGGTTTCCACAACTGTACCCTATGAGTAAGAAAAACCATCCTTCCTATAAGCAAGCAGCTGCCCCATAAGCCAATACATACTAATATTAAATGTCAATATATAAACTGACTGACTGGACAGAAACCAACTACGTACATGGCTTTACTTTCCTTGTTTCTACACTAAAAACAGATGTCCAAAGAACAGTAACAGCAGTTCAAGAGTGTGGTACCTACACAGAAAAAGGATGATGGTGTTCTGTACAACAAAAGACCACAATACTAAAAGAGACAAAGGCCCAATTGGTAGTTTCAACCGTAAAAACTTATTAAAAATATTTTGTGCCCAAGGATAGCTCTGACATTAGCACACAGCAGTGATGGTACTAAATAAAAATTAAGAAGCCAGTCTTATCAACATTATCATTACATTTCAATAAAACAAACCTCGGTTGGAAACTAGGATTTTTTAGAAGAGGGAGAGTGTACATTAGTGAAATAAAGGTATGCTGCATCCTAACCTATGGTAAAGGTCTTACCTTCTGTCATTCCTAACTGCTATTAGGCTTGAGGAGCAAGGGAGAATTGGTTTAAAGAGATAAACATGAAGTTTTTATGTTAAAACAAAGTTTAATGTATACTTACCTGGCAGGTATATATATAGCTATATTCTCTGTTCCACCTGGCAGAAATTTTCAAAACTCGCGGCAAACGCTAGTAACCTATTAGTAGTTCAGGCAACCACCACCCCGTTACCGTGGCGCTAGCGCTAGGAACCGTTCCCAATTGGGCCAGATTTTCTCTGAACCCTGTCTCCTGAGGGGAGGAGGGTGGGAATTAAATTATATATATACCTGCCAGGTAAGTATACATTAAACTTTGTTTTAACATAAAAACTTCATTTTAATGTATGACACTTACCTGGCAGGTATATATATAGCTGATTGACACATTTGGAGGTGGGTCAAAGACAGCAACATTATTAGAGTATAAAAATATTATTAAAATATTATTAAAACTCTAGGTTCCTTACCTGCTAAGGTAGCTGACTTCATAGGTCCTGCCTCTAAGCCTACTTAAACCTTAGGAGCTCTCAACAAGGAAGTGTCCTGTATGTTGAAGAAGCTAAGACTGGAACTGACAACTGGACGTGACCAATGTGTTGACAGAACCGTACAGCCCTCTTATGCCACGGCATTCAAGCTAGTAATAGATCATTTACCTGAACTACACACACACCACACCAAGATAATACTAACAAGACTGATAAAAGTACCGAACACTTTTCTCAGACGACCAAAAAACACAAACACCATCACCTAATAAAATCAACTAGCTTAAAAGAAGGTTATGGGGTAGTAACTCCTTTGCCCAATACTGTACCAGAGGACACGTATGGACCTAGCGTCTGACAATTATCAAAGGTTGTCTGAATATCCCTAAGATAATGAGACGCAAATATTGAATTAGTTCTCCAATATGTGGATTCAATAATTTCCTTGAGGGCTAAATTCTTTTTAAAAGCTAATGAAGTTGCAACTGCCCTGACTTCATGAGCCTTCACTTTCAAAATACCAAAGCTCTGCTCTTGACACAACATATGAGCTTCTCTAATCAACTCTCTCATGAAGAAGGCTAGAGCGTTCTTCGTCATGGGTCTACTGGGGTCTTTAACTGAACACCAAAGAGCATCAGAATTCCCTCTGATCTCTTTTGTTCTTTCCATATAAAAACGCAATGCTCTCACTGGGCAGAGAACTCTTTCTTGCTCGTGACCCACTAACTCAGACAGACCCAAAACTTCAAAGGATCTTGGCCAAGGATTAGCTGGATTCTCATTCTTGGCCAAGAAACCTTCTTGGAATGAACACACTGCGTTGCCATGTCTCCATCCCACCTTCTTCGATATGGCCTGAAGCTCACTAGCTCTTTTAGCGGTTGCCAAAGCTACTAAAAAGATAGTTTTCTTAGCAACATCTCTCAGAGAGGATTTCTCTAAAGGCTCGAATTTGCTAGAGGTTAAATACTTCAAGACCACATCGAGGTTCCAAGCAGGTGGCCTGCATTGGGGTTGTTTCTTGGTACCAAATGACCTAATCAGATCTCTAAGATCTAAGTTATTCGAGATGTCTAGATCTCTGTGTCTAAACACTGAGGTTAGCATACTTTTATAACCTTTGATTGTCGAAACTGACAACCCCAATTCCTTCCTCAAGTATAGAAGGAAATCTGCAATTTGGGTCACAGAGGTACTGGATGAAGACACTTTCCTGTTCTTACACCACTTCCGGAAACTTCTCCCACTTCGACTGATATACTGTGATTGTGGAGGTTCTTCTGGCTCTAGCCACTGCACTGGCCACCTCTCTAGAATATCCCCTCGCTCTGACAAGACTTTCGATAGTCTGAACGCAGTCAGACCCAGAGCAAGGGTATTCTTGTGAAACCTGTCGAAGTGGGGTTGTCTGAGTAAATCTACTCTTAGAGGAAGAGTCCTTGGCGTATCTATTGTCCATTCCAGTACCTCTGTGAACCAACTTTGGGCCGGCCAAAACGGGGCTATTAAGGTCATCCTCGTTCCTTGGCTCTCCCTGAACTTCTTCATAACTTTCCCCAGTACCTTGAACGGAGGAAAAGCGTACACATCTAAGTTTGTCCAATCCATCAGGAATGCGTCGACCGCCACTGCTTCCTGATCTGGAACCGGAGAGCAATAGGTTGGTAACCTTTTTGTTCTGGCTGTCGCAAACAGATCTACTACCGGACGGCCCCACAACTTCCACAGGCTCTGGCAAACCTCCATGTGCAACGTCCACTCCGTCGAGAGAAGTTGTTCTCTTCTGCTCAACAGGTCCGCACTCACATTTTTCTCTCCTTGTATAAACCTGGTGAGCAGCACGACGCTTTCCTCTTCCGCCCAAAGCAGAACTTCCTTTGCCAGCTTGTAAAGGGGAAAAGAATGAGTCCCTCCTTGTTTGCGTATGTATGCCAGAGCCGTGGTGTTGTCCGAGTTGATCTGCACTGTCTTGTCTCGAATCAACTCTCTGAAGTGCTTCAAGGCCAAAAAAATTGCCATCAGTTCCTTCCTGTTTATGTGCCAACTTGTTTCTTCCTTGCTCCAAAGTCCCGACACCTCTTGAGGGCCTAATGTCGTCCCCAACCTGCGTCACGACGCGTCGGAATACAAGACGAGGTCTGGGCTCTTCTGCTGAAGCGACATCCCTCTTGCTAACCTGCCTGGAGTTAGCCACCACTTTAATTCCTCCTTCACTTCGGCAGGAATTAGAAACTGGAAGGAATCCGGTTGCAATTTTCTTGGCCATGAATCCTTCAGGAAAAACTGTAGAGGTCTCATGTGCAGTCTTTCCTAAAGAAATGAACCTCTCTAGCGAAGAGAGTGTGCCCAGTAGACTCATCCACTCTCTTGCTGAGCATCGGTCTTTCTTTAGAAAGTCCTGCACCTTCTGAATGCATAGGGCTTGCCTTTCGGGGGACGGAAAAGCCCGAAAAGTCACTGACGATATCTGAATCCCCAAATAAACTATCTGTTGTTGGGGATTCAATTGAGACTTTCCCATGTTTACCACAAGACCTAGGTCTTTTGCTAAGTTCAATGTTTGATTCAAGTCCTCCAGACATTGACTTCTTGATTGGGATCTTATCAACCAGTCGTCAAGATAAAAAGACACTCTGATCCCTCTTAAATGCAACCATCTCGCCACATTGGACATCATCCTCGTGAACACTTGGGGGGCTGTGCAAAGGCCGAAGCACAGGGCCTTGAACTGAAAGACCCTGTCCTGAATCACAAACCTTAAATACTTCCTGCTTCCTGGATGAATCGGAATATGAAAGTATGCGTCTTGTAAGTCCAGGGTCACCATCCAGTCCCCTGGACGTACCGCTGCCAGTACTGAATCGTTCGTCTCCATAGTGAACTTGGTCTTTTCTACGAAAAGATTCAGTTGACTTACATCCAGAACTGGCCTCCACCCTCCCGAGGACTTTGCAACCAGGAACAACCAGTTGTAAAATCCCGGAGATTCGTGATCCAGAACAGGCTCTATGGCTCCTTTCTCTAGCATGGAAGCTACTTGCTCCCACAGAGCCGCTTTCTTCACTAAATCGTTGTAATTTGCCCGAGGGCTCTCGGAGATGTTGCGAGAGGTGGTCTCTTCAAGAAAGGAATCTTGTACCCTTCCCGAGCTACGTTGACAGCCCAGGGGAATCTGCCTTCATGTTCTGCCAAACTTCCCAAAAACCTTGAAGTCTGGCTCCCACTGTCGTCTGGAGGACTGATATCTCATTCTTTAGAGGTGGTCTTGGCTCCTCTTTTAGTGGGTACTCTCTTACCCCTAAAGGCGGGTCGAGCGAATGTTCTGCCTCGAAAGGGCTGTTGCGAAGGCCTAGTTTCCTTTGGAGTTTTCTTAACCAACTTGGATGGTAAGAACTTCTTAACTGAAGACGAGAGAAGATCTTGAGTGGCCTTCTGAGAAAGGGAGAGAGCAATATCCCTAATCACCTCTGAAGGAAACAGCTGTTTCAAAAGGGGAGAGAACAGCAACTCCGATTTCTGAGAGTTTGAAACCCCTTTTGAAGCGAAAGAACACAACAGCGATCTCTTCTTTAGTACTCCTGCTGTGAACAAAGAAGCCAGTTCATTCGTTCCGTCTCTCAGAGCCTTGTCCATGCAGGACATAATGCTCTTAGCTGCTTCTATATCCTGCGAATCTTCTTCTTCTAGGGAGTTCGCCAGTGCTCCCAAAGACCAATCTAGGAAATTGAAGACTTCGAAAGTCCTAAAAATCCCTTTAAAAAGATGGTCAAACTCGGACGAAGTCCACCAGACCTTAGCAGACTGTAACGCCTGTCTGCGTGAGCTGTCTACTATACTGGAGAAGTCCCCATGGGAGGAGGCAGGTACTCCCAGGCCTAGACTTTCTCCAGTAGCGTACCATACTCCTGACTTCGATGCTAACTTAGCTGGTGGAAAAGCAAAAGAGTATTTTCCCGCTTCTTTCTTATCCTTCATCCAGTCATTCACACGTTGAAGGGCCTTCTTCGCCGAAATTGACAGAGTCATCTTAAGGAAAGAGGACTTCTTTGGAGTCCTAGTCTTGGAAAACTGCGATAAGGGAGATAAAGGAGCTGTCGGTTTGAATTCCCTTCAAAAATAGAAAGAAGACGTGAAGTCAGAATCTTGTAATCTAAGAAGGTTCCGTATTCTTTTCCTCAACTAATTCCAATTCCTCTTCTGCTGAAGAAATGTCTTGCAAATCACTGTCGTGTTGACGCTTCGCTGACGGAATAACGTCCTGCCGCCTCTCGATGTCCTGCCGCCTGCGTCCTGCGTCCATCGTAGACACATCTGCTTCCTGTCACCTGCGTCTTGCGTCCACAATTGATCCCGAGTCCTGACGTTTGCGTCCTGCTTCTTCCGAAACCATTTTCTTCTTCCTGCGTTCTGCGTCCTGAATAAGCAAGCGATCGCCTGTCCTCGTAGCGCCAGTGCGTCCTGCGTCCTCGGCGAACGCGTCCTTGTCTTCCCTCTTAGAAGACTTAACGGGAAGGAAATCGTCCTTCCTCCTCGAAGATGCCTGCACAGGCGCATCCCAAGACTTCACAAGAACTGCCAGTTTAGACTGCATTTCCCTTAAGAAACCCTTCGTACTATCTTCCTGAATGGCAGAGGACGAAGGAGGAGGATTACGAGCGGGACTGCGACGTAACGGAGAGCGATCTTGTACTCTACCCGACGGAGAGAGACGAGGGGAAGACAAACTAGAAGATGGAGGAGAGTCTCTCATATAAATCCAAGGACGAGAAGGCCGTACTAAGTCCTCTTTAGCACGAAAAATCCTCTTCCTCTTGATCGGAACTGCGTCCCCGTCTTCCGAGGAGGACAACTCCTCAGGACTACTCCAAGCCTCACGATCTTGAGCATGTCTCTCGAGAGCGGTCGATGTCCTGAAAGTCCTCTTGAGGGGGCGAGACACAACTGCATACCGACGTTCCCGCTCGGAAGTCGAACCATCCGAGGACGCACACTTCCCAGTTACGCCTTTTCTGCGGCGAACTGCAACAGCCTGGGAACTTGCAACAGGACTGTTCGAAGGGACGACCTGACCCCGCGACAAAACCTCTCTCGCCTCCCTTCGACTGTCGACATGCCTTCTCCCTTGGGTCTGGGAGCTTGACAGAGGTCTAGGTTCTAGGAGCACGAGAGAGACGATCAGACGCCCCCTCCACTACACTTTCACTGACATCAAAAGCACTAACTTTATCCGTAAGTCGCTGTATCTGGTCACCCATGGACGCAAGGGCAGCGAACACCTTCACAATCTGTGTATCGTTCGCCTCCTCCGATACAGCAGCGGGCGCAGGAGATACCTGGGGAGAAGGAACTACCAATTCTACGTTAGAAGGAGCTGGAGAGGAAATACATTCACTCCTTTTGCTAGAAGAATTCGACTTCTCACTACGAGAAACAGATCTCCTTACACGATCTTTCTCAAGCCTTTCAACATATTTCATAAATATCTTCCATTCCTTCTCTGATAAATTCTCACATTCAAAACACCTATTCTCCCAAGTACACACATTCTCTCTACACTTCTTACAAATGGTATGAGGGTCGACCGAAGCTTTCGGCAACCTTACCTTACACCCCTCTTTTACACAAACTCTAAACATACTTCCAGTATCAGACATCTTAAAGAACAATCCAAAGCGAATGCCAAGCTAACGTTTCCGAGTACAATACCAAAGATCCATGAAAAGTCAGCAACGAGAATGAAAATCCTAGCAGGGAACCACCAACAATGTTGCCGGTTCGGCTGGCAGAGAAAATCTGGCCCAATTGGGAACGGTTCCTAGCGCTAGCGCCACGGTAACGGGGTGGTGGTTGCCTGAACTACTAATAGGTTACTAGCGTTTGCCGCGAGCTTTGAAAATTTCTGCCAGGTGGAACAGAGAATATAGCTATATATATACCTGCCAGGTAAGTGTCATACATTAAAAAACATTTTATACAAAAATGTCAGAAACATCAAAATGACATCTAAAATGATAAAATTAAACTGTATCTTACATCTGAAATAATTTACTTCCTATGTAGCCATGGTTGATCTCCATTTTAAAAAACTGCTTACTTTCAAATGCGGGGGTCTCATCCAAATACGTACATACTGTCTTTTCAACACTTTGACATACAAGTCCATGGATAACAACATTTTTAGTTTTAGTGAAAAGCATCCTCTAACCGTTGCTTGACCCCAAGTTTGGTTTCACACTTTAGTCAACCCTGTGCTGTCTGCTAGACAGTTGGAGGGGGATGTGTATGTTAACCAATATTTCTAACAAAATGAAAAGACTAATTTATCACAATCACATGAAAAACATTTAGAAATTTCCTATTTCACATTTAAATAACTTACTTCAAAAGTACTAAACTGTATGATTACTTCAACATAAATCCCTTCTTTCCTAACTACTGTAAAAAGCATTTTGACACTTTGTTTATTAGAAGTTCAAACATGCTACATATTAAAACACTACAAGTTAACTGTCGAGTTATTCTTGAATGACCTGATGCAACTTTTATGAAATGTTAGCACAACACGAAGGGCCAAGTCTGTGATCGTACAGCACTAAAATTCCAAAGCAAACATCACCATCACCAAACAAAGAAAACATACAAGAGATCATATCTTTGTTTCACACATGAAAATGATTGTGAAAGCATTTGTCCCTAGTTTTTGGTTACAACTACATAAAAATTAACAGAAGACATCAAATAAGACTGAATAAATCTTGAAGGTTATAAACAAAGACAAATGATAGGCATGGTTAGGCTGTACATCTATTGTTAACAATTTTCAATTGATATTTCATGTGTATTTCTATCACCATAGTTGAACAAAAAGAGACTTGTTGATAATCCTTTTTTTTATACCAAGGTATGTCATGGGATTATCAATCAATAAACTTAGCCCTAGCTATATACATATTGGCTGGTATGGGATATACAATGTATCATAAAAACATGGTAGGCAAATCCCCACATGTATTCTATAACCAAAAAATATCTACAGTGCATACTATGTACACAAAAGAGAGGCATGATAAAGATCTTTTCAGATATGAATTTCTCAGTGAACTAGTGAGTTCTGGCTCATTTTCTTGATAAAGTACTTTCAGCTTCATAAATACTGTTACTGGCCGTACTTGAATCTTGGCCCACTCCCATCAAAACAAGATGCACTGCAGGGCTACACCTCAAAAGGCAATTATGTTTAGTTTTTACAGAACACATCAATAATATTCTTGAAACATAATTGGGAAATATTTTTCCAATGCTCTAAAGTTGCACCAAAATCTTTAAAAAAACTTTTGAACTGTACTAGCTCAGATGCTGAGGCTCAAAATTTCAGTCTACAGTAAAGTATCTAATTTCGACTGTTTTATTTCCATCCTCTCAATCACCTCTTCTGTTTTAAATCATATCTCATGCGCCACAATTTATGTCATACTCTGACATCTCAAGCAATACAGCAAACCCCCCTTATTTGTGGACACGTGTATTCGCAGAAAATTCGCCTATTCAAGGTATTTTTCTATGAGAAATATCCACAAATTCCTGCTTTTTTATCAATTTCATCATAAAATGCACTTTTTATGATGAAAAATTTGCCTATTCATGGTATTTTTCTATGAGAAATAAACACAAATTCCTGCTTTTTTATCAATTTCATCATAAAATGCACTTTTTGTGATAAAACTATTAAAAATGATATTGTTAAGATACAATAAAGTTTGTTCATACTTACCTGGCAGATATATATATAGCTGTATTCTCTGAAGTCCGACAGAATTTCTAAAACTTACGACACACGTAGTGGGAGTTAGGTGGTTAGTACCCATCCCGCCGCTGGGAGGCGGGTATCAGGAACCATTCCCATTTTTCTATCAGATTTATCTATCTCCACTGTCTCCTGAGGGGAGGTGGGTGGGTACTAAAATTATATATATCTGCCAGGTAAGTATGAAACAAACTTTATTGTATCTTAACAATATCATTTTGTTCATGAAACTTACCTGTCAGATATATATAGCTGAATCCCACCTTTGGCGGTGGGAGAGACAGAAAAAAGGATTTTATTTTTAGAAAACATATAAATGTATATGATTGACATCTTGGTTCCTTACCTGTTAGCATAGCTGACTTCGTGATTACTGTCACCCAAGCCTGCTTCTGCTTCACTAGAGTTACCAACAAGGTAGTGACCTATGTAGTTGGTGCGCTCTAGATGATCTGTCAACGGGGTAGGACGGGACCACAATGTGACTAGACCATGACCATACTTCCGAGAAGGGCAACGAGGCAAAAAACCACCACCTAAGTTAGCCTAACAACAAAACTCCATATACCAAAGGCTAAAGGAAGGGACGACTGTACTCGGCAGCCGACCCTACAACCATAAACATACAAATATTAAAAACTCACCTACCCTTTTCTATGGGAAAGGATGAGTGCTACCTCCTGCCCCAAAATAGCGTCTGCGGCGACGTATGGTCCGAGAGAGTAACAGCTTTCATAGGTAGTTCTCACCTCCCGTAGGTAGTGAGAGGCGAACACTGAGTTACTCCCAAAAAGTAGCACTTAAAATGTCTTTAAGAGCCATGTTTTCTGAAAGGCTATGAGGTTCGAAAACTAGCCCTTACTTCGTGCGCGTTAACTTTAAGTATCTTCAAGTCACTGTCTTTGCAAGAAAGCGTGCGCCTCTTTAATGGGTGTTTCTTAAAAAGAATGCCAGTGCATTCTTGGACATGGGCATGTTTGGTCTCTTGACCGAACACCATAAGTTCTCTGCAGAACCTCGGCAATCCTTCGTTCTACGAATATACTCTCTAAGAGCCCTAACAGGACACAGGACTCTTTCTGGCTCTTGACCAATGATCTCAGCCATACCCTTGATCTCGAATGTTCTAGGCCACGGATTGGAAGGGTTTTCGTTTTTGGCCAGAAACGACATATTCAAAGAGCAGACTGCATTATGCCCTTTGAAACCGACGTGTTTGCTGATAGCCTGTATTTCGCTAACTCTCTTCGCCGTCGCCAGAGCAGTTAGGAATACAGTTTTTCTTCGTCAAATCTCGTAGAGACGAAGATGAAAGAGGTTCAAACGATTTGACATCAAATATTTTAGGACCACATCCAGGTTCCACGAAGGTAGCTTCGGTAGTGGTACCTTGGTCGTCTCGAAAGATCTCAATAGATCATGGAGATCCCTATTGTTAGCGAGGTCAAGACCTCTATGGCGAAAAACTACAGATAGAACGCTTCTGTAGCCTTTAATAGTTGACACTGCCAACTTTAGATCTTGTTTCAGATAAAGCAAGAAGTCGGCGATCTGGCTCACAGAGGTAGTGGTAGAGGAAACTCCTTTTCTCTTACCAACTTCTAAAGGCTGCCCACTTCGATTTGGTAAACCGCGATTGATGATGGTCTCCTCGTGGTGGCGATAGCTTTAGCCACTGATTTCGAAAAACCTCTCGCTCTGGCCAACTTTTGGATAGTCTGAACGCAGTCAGACTCAGAGCGGAGAGGTTTTTGTGGTACCTCTCGAAGTGGGGCTGTTTGAGTAGATCTCTCCTTAACGGAAGAGATCTCGGATAATCCACTAGGTAGAACATCACCTCTGTGAACCAGATCGCTGCGGGCCAAAAGGGGGCGATTAAGGTCAACCTCGTCCCCTCCGATGCTGCAAATTTTCTCATCACCTCCCCCAGGATCTTGAAGGGGGGAAAAGCGTAGAGATCCAGGCCCGTCCAATCCCATAGAAGGGCGTCTACTGCTACTGCTCCCGGATCGAGAACGGGGAGCAATACAGAGGAAGTCTCGCCGTCCTTGATGTTGCGAAGATGTCCACTAAGGGGCATCCCCAAAGACCCCACAGTTCCTGGCATACTTCTTGATTGAGAGTCCACTCTGTCGGCAATAACTGTCCTTGTCGACTGAGGAGATCTGCCCGGACGTTCTCGACTCCGGCAATGAATCTTGTCAATATTGTGACTTCTCTCTCCTTCGCCCAAAGCAGGATCTCTTTTGCTAGAGAAAACAGGGAGCGAGAGTGTGTTCCTCCTTGTTTCTTCAAGTATGCAAGGGCTGTGGTGTTGTCCGAGTTGATCTGAACCACACGACGGGAGGGACTTTGTTCTGGAAGAACTGGAGCGCTAATTGAACCGCTGCCAGCTCTTTTGAAGTTGATATGCCAGGTTACTGTTCCCCTCTCCAGGTACCTGACACTTCCTCCCCCCCCTAGAGTTGCTCCCCACCCCGTGGATGACGCGTCGGAGAACAACACTAGGTCGGGGTTCTGAAGCTTGAGGGATACGCCCTCTGACAGCTTCCACGGATCGAGCCACCATCTTAGATGGTTCTTCACCTCTTCCGAGATGTTTAACTTCATGTCGAAGTTGTCCTTTTCTGTCCAGCTGTCCGACAGAAAGAACTGAAGAGGTCGGAGGTGTAGCCTCCCAGGGAAACAAACTTCTCCCGCGAGGAAATGGTCCCCAGCAGACTCATCCATTCCCTCACCGAGCATGAATCTTTCCCTAAAGGGCTGACACTTTTTCTATGCCTTGTTTGCTGACGTTCCTGGGACGGAAACGCCCGAAAAGACACTGAATCCATCTGAATCCCCAGATACACGATGGACTGTGTTGGGGTCAGATGTGACTTCTCGAAGTTCACCAGAAGTCCCAGGGACGCAGCTAAAGACAGAGTCGTCTTCAAATCCTTCAGGCACGGTGTCTGCGAGGAGGCTCGTATGAGCCAGTCGTCTAGATAGAGCGAGATTCTGATGTTGGAAAGATGGAGCCACCTCGCCACGTTCTTCATTAAGATGGTGAAGATAAAAGGAGCCGTACTCAGTCCGAAACAAAGAGCCCTGAATGAAAAGACCTTCCCTTTCAATACGAAACCGAAGGTACTTCATCGATTGGGGATGTATCGGGACGTGAAAGTAGGCGTCCTGGAGGTCGAGTGATACCATCCAATCTCCAGGTCTTAAGGCCCCGAGAACTGACTGAGGTGTCTCCATCTTGAACCTCTGCTTCTCTATAAAGAGGTTTAGACGACTTACATCCAAGACGGGCCGCCACCCTCCCGATTGTTTCGGTACAAGAAACAATCTGTTGTAAAATCCTGCGTGCCAGGTCTAAAACCTGTTCCACTGCTCTTTTCTCGAGCATCTGCTCGAGCAGGTCGAAAAGAATCTTTCGCTTTGTTTAGCGGATACGATGGGGACAAGTCCCTGGGAGTGGAAGTCAACGGGGGCGGCTTTATGAAAGGGATCTTGTAACCCTTCTCTATGACGTCGAGAGACCAGGTGTCTGCCTCTCTTACTCTCCAGGCTTCTGCAAACAACTGCAGCCTGGCTCCTACCGGTGACTGAAGGCACGCTCTCTCACTTCTTACCCCTAGACTTGGAAGGGGCTCTACCTCTAGGAAGGCTTCTTCCTCGAGGAGACGATCTAGCGGAAGTCCCTCCACGAAAGGGCTTCTGCTTTCTAAACTGTTGCGTTCCTGACGACGTTGAAGGGCAGCCGGACGTCTCGAAGACTGAGCCAACAGGTCTTGTGTGGCTTTCTCCTGCAGACTCACTGCAGATCCTTCACCATAGCTTGGGGGGAAGAGATGACTCGAGAAGGGAGCATACAAAAGTTCTGTCCTCTGAGCGGGAGAGACAGACTTAGCCGCGAAGTTGCAATAAAGCGACCTTTTCTTAAGAACCCCTGCTGAAAAATGAGAGGCTAACTCCTCTGAGCCATCCCTGACGGCCTTGTCCATGCATGACAATACACTGGACAGCTCCCCCAAGCTGATCGAGTCTGGCTTACGAGATTGGTTGTCTAAGGCCCCAAGACACCAGTCTAAAAAGTTGAAAACTTCTAAGGACCTAAATAGTCCCTTCAAAAGATGGTCCAGTTCGGGAAGTCGTCCAGAAACCTTAGCCGATGCTAAAAGAAAAGGGCCCTCCTTGAGGCATCCACCACGCTGGCGAAATCACCTTGAGCCGACGTAGGAACCTTCAATCCTAATTCCTCGCCTGTCTCATACCACATCCCTGCCTTACCGCTAAGTTCTAGAACGGAGCAGGGCGAAAGTAGTTCTTCCTTTTGCTTTCCTAGACTCCATCCAGGCGTTTACCTTCCGGAAAGCTCTTTTCGTAGATAACGACGTCTTCATCTTCACGAAACCTGGAGACTTACTTGTCTTCGACGACGAAAACTGAGAAGGAGGAGAAGGAGCAGCTGGCTGAAAAGTATCGCCAAACGATCACGAAGTAGTCGTGCCAAAACTTGATAATCTGACGAGGCAGACGTAGCAGGTTGATCATCATCAACATCCTCCGAAGAACCGCTAAGTTCTCCTTCTTCCCTACCCGAGTGCAAGTCCGAAGGAAGAAGCAGAAGTCCTTTAGCTCCAAGTCTCCTATCTGAACGATGAAAAGAAGACGAGGGTAACGGATCCTTAACAGTAACAGGATCAGGAGTCACTTTTTAGAGGCGAACGTGCCAAAGTCTCGGGAACCACATCCGAGTGACAGCGAACTTCCACATTCGCGTCCACAGAGGTCTTACTAGAACGTTCTACGAGCGTCCATCTGAGCGTCCAATGTAGCGTTCTCTCGAGCGTCTAAATCAGCGTCCAACGGAGCGTCCAGCGAAGCGTCCATCAAAGAGACTCTTCTACCGTCCCGCGAAGCGTCCTTCCGAACGTCCAGCGAAGAAACTTGATCCACTGCCCGACTAACATAACATTGAGCGTCCACACTGTCATGTCGCAGAGGTGCAGAACGCAAATCGTCGTCAGCAGAAGCGTCGAAGTCGGAACGCCGAGCGTCCTCTCTACGGGAAGGGAGAGGAGCCTGCAGAGAACTCTCTCTAACTTGGCGTCTACCGTCACCTCTAGCTGAACCCTGGGGAGCAAAACGACGTCTAGAGGGCGAAATATCAGAAGACGGGGACGAAAAAGGAGCCATTGGAGCAGACTGCTTAGATCTCTTGATAGGTAGTCTATCGTCTTTTCTTCGACGCGGGACCGTCTCCTTCTGTTTCAGTAAAGCGTCCAGTTGCCGCTGCATCGCAATGATGATCTCCGTCTGAGATGTCTCCTTACGCGGAGACGAGCTGCGCTTGTGAGAAGGAGAGGGGCGAGGGGACGCCTTCTTCCTTCTCCCAGGAAACAGCCTTGGCTCTAGAGCGACTGGGGCGCTCGAGGGCGTCATCGTCGGATGACGTCCTATACTTCTTCTGGGCGGAAAAGCTACGCTTTCCGGAGAAGAATGCCACTCAGACATAGCATGACGTGAAGCGTCCAGCTCTTGAAGAGTCCTCTTCAGAGGTCGCGAATCCGATTGAGATTCCCACCCCTTGCGCGGGAGGACGCGTCGGAAGACGAGAAACAATCCTTAAGGATACGTGCTCGAGCACGCTCCTTAGCAGCCTGGGAAGCGTCCACAGGAACTGCTGAAGGGACGCCAGATCGGTGGGGGTTCCCCGTAACCCTCCTTCGGCCTTCGACATGCCCTCTCCCTGAGTCCTGGGAGTCCGGCAGAGGTCCCAGCCTAGAGGCGCTATAGGGCCGATCTGACGCCCCCTCCACTTCACTAGGGGCACTATCACTGCACTTATTTTGCCTGTTTTCAAGGGCAAGCACTTTAGATTCAAGCGTCTTCAATGAATCTAGAATAAGCGAAAGGGCATTACCCTCCGCAGACACCACTTGAGGGCCCGAAGGCAACACTACAGGGTTAGGAGACACAAAATCTAAAGGAGGGTTAGAAGGGGATACATTAATACCCTGTCTGCTACCCGACTTACTCCTGGAGGAAGACCTCCTAATCCTATCACGTTCTAACTTCTTAACGTAGGATTCATACGTCTTCCATTGCAAATCATCTAAGCTTTCACACTCATTACAGCGCAAATCAAATCTACACTCTTGCCCCCTACACCCTTTACACAATGTGTGAGGATCAACCAAGGCTTTTGGAAGTCTAACCTTGCATTCCACTTTCGAGCACACCCTGGCGCTAGCAGAACTACATCCAGACATTTTTAAGGGAAAAATCTAAGCCAAAATCAAAAAAACAGTCCAAATCACGTATGCCAAGCTATCGATCCAATCAAAAAACCAAAAAGTCAAGAGGATACTCAAGCAATATGAAAAGTTTTCCAAAATCCTGAGGCGGAGGTGTGTAAACAGGTGTTTACGACACCGGCGACAGAAGAAATCTGATAGAAAATGGGAATGGTTCCTGATACCCGCCTCCCAGCGGCGGGAATGGGTACTAACCACCCTAACTCCCACTACGTGTGTCGTAAGTTTTAGAAATTCTGTCGGACTTCAGAGAATACAGCTATATATATATCTGACAGGTAAGTTTCATGAACAAAACACCTGGTATAAACACTTTTAGCAACTTTTTCTTGAGTTTTATCCAACAAAATAGGCAGTTTTAAGCATTTTTATAGGGGTTTCAACTCTTTGTGGCGGGTCTGGTACCCATTCCTTGTGAATACACTGTATAAGCTTTTTTCTTACCTGCATTGTTACAATACCTTTTTCTATGATTTGCATTGCATCTGCCACAGCATGGCTCATCCTCTCTCTCTGGTAGGGAATTTCTGTCATATGTAACTACATCTTTGACAACAGCAACCATCAGTAAAGTTATATGTATTTCTTATATTATTTGGCACCCATTCTAGCTTTAAGTATCATGGTTCTTATAAATTAAGTCTCTAAAAACTGGATTATATTTCATGTAATACCTAGTATCTCCAGCATATGGTTTAACACAAATACTTGAGATTTTGTTCTCAATGTAAAAAACATTCTGCAAATATTAATTCTTGCAGTCAAGTTGCTTCTACAATCGTCCTTTGACTATCTACTCGATACGTTACATATAATTCTGGCGGAAAGCTTCTTCATATTGTTTACTTACACTGTCAACTTAACTAATCTTCAAGAAAGCATCATCTTGCTATTATTGTTTCAACATTTATAATTATTTTCTTCGCTGTTATATCTGTTGTCACATGCTTAAATTCCTCCCAGAGCTTCAGCTATACCTTTCTTTTCTTTAACACTTCACTTATTGGATTTGCTTCTCCATTTAAAGACTCGTGCTACTATGAGTATTTTTTAACTTTACTTATTATCTGCAAAACAATAATTAAAAGGCTTCTCCTCAGCACTCTCTCTTAACAATGAATACCTCTGCTATTTTATTGATGAACTCATCTTTCTTTATCCACTGTTCTAGAAATCAGCCAAATTGTTCACCCAAACTGATATTATTTTCCTTTAACACCAGTCATTGATAGTTTTTCCTTTATTCTTAAGTCTCCTTGATTTGTTCAATACAACAAGCATACTATGTAGTATATCTGTTACCAATATATTTACCAATGAATATTGTTAACCCCTTGACTTTTTCCAAGTCTTTTTCCAAGTCGTTTTATTATAGTTTGATGTATATATATGCAAGTTAACTTTCCATTCAGATTCTGCTTGTCCTGACACATTATTTGTAAGGATGGCTAACTTATTTTTAATGTCTTGTGTTATTTTAATCTTGAAATTTAGATACAATACATGGAAAATGCTTAGCCCTGATTAAGTTCTCTTCACTGATTAGAGTAAGTGGGGTTTTGGAATTTGGGCACTGCTTGAAATAAACCAACCAGCTAGACTTCATAGTAACAGCTCCTTTGCTGTAGGCGTGAAAGTCTTCTTCCTTGGATTATTTTGGCACAATTAAAAAATTTCACAGAATATTTTTTTATGTCTGTTTTAATCATTTTTGTGTTCATATGGTAGCAAATCAATAGCTTATATCCCACCATTACGGGGTGTCACAAAGGTAAACCAGAGGTAAATACAAGGATGTATTCTCAAGTCCCTCTGATACGTCTGGAAGTTCTGAATCTGATTATGGAGAGATTTATATCAGGGTAGGTCCGAACACTGTTTCACCTGTTTTGTGCTCTCTCTACCTGAAAATCACAGTCTCCCACTGTGATCTCCCACATATAACTGTTAGATACAGAAAAGGATGTTGTATAAAATTCAGTGAAAGTGAGATAGTGTGAAATGTACTGAAATAATGAGAAGTTTATCATCTTTTGTTTATGCTTTTAAGTCCATCCACAAGGGGCTCACACTAAACATGGCAGAATCTCAGCAGCACAGTATGTATAGGCAATACCTGCCTCTTGAGGACGAAAGTAAAAAAAAAATAAACAAGACAGTATTAATTTCTTATCACAGATTTAGGGTAAATGACCGAGCGGCAACATAGCAGCCACCTCTAATGGAACGTGGCCACCTTGCTGAAATAGCTCTTGAATTCGCTGCCATGAGCATCAATCAAGAGTTGTGGCCCATCCAGGCAGCACACCAAGACCTCTATGCTCGTCTTGAAGTTAATGTTTTCTCCTAAATTATGAAATAATGGCATAGTACGAGTGCTTTTTTTGTAAGTAGCCGCGTTCCGAGAGAGATGGACCCTATGTTACCGTTCGCTCATTTACCCTGCTATATTTAACTTTCACTGCATTAGCCTAGCCTAGCAATGTTCAGTAACGGAAAATCATATTAGCCTACCTCTAGCTAATAAGCAATATCTTTGTGCAATCTTCTCCTTCACATTTACCAATAATTCACCTCAAGCTAACTGGTTTGACCATGCACCATCAAAATCTCTAGTAAGCCTACCTAAGCTACCTCATCTGGAAACTAGGGTAGCTACTTAGGTATCTAGCCTAGCTAGTAGATTGCCCTTTTGGGACTTAGGCTAGTTAGATCTAGCTGGATCCAGTTGCTCTGCTGTAAACACAGAACGCCAATGTAATGCCTGGTGCCAATGCTGCCTACAGGATAAGCATAAAAACATTTGGTATTAACGCGAGTGTACCAACACAAGGATAGCCTACCCTAGGCTATGGTGGCATCCTCTGCCCAGTTGAACATCGCACCAAGCTTAGCCTAGTACCCAGGTAAGCCATTTCCTCCCTGGCGCAAACAAGCTACCCAGAGGTGTAAATATGGAGCTAAATAAATTCATAAGCATCATGGGCCAAGGAAGGAGTGCCACAGTTAGTGCCATAGAGAGACGGGGCCACTACCGTACTTGTCCTGGCCCATCATGGCAGCCACCCAAACATACCAGCACTCGCTTTTCTTTGCCTAGTACGAGAAACGGAGGTCATGGGCACTCAGATTCGGAATATTATTATATTCCGTGAATATCAAGGCTTTGAGAAATCAGTACTTACCGGTATGCTTATTCGCAATCTTATTGAAACAGTTTTGAAAAACCTCGTAGAGGTGCATCGGTTCATCCTCTGCTCCAGCCATTTTGGCTTAAACTGAAAACATAGAGTAATAATCATGCTTTTAGAATATTCTCTTTTACCACTTTTCTATTTGTTATACTTGAATGGTTTTATTAAATAAATTTATAAAAATTGTACAATACTACGCTTTTTTATTTAATAATAATACGTAAATCTTCGTATTTTATAGACAACTAACGAAATATTTTACTTATTTTAAATTCTAAAAGAATGCTTTGTTTAGATGCAGTGTCCGCACGCGCGTCAAGGCTACCAACCATACAAAATTCAATAACACAGGCGCTCTTCCTCCCACTGATGCTGGAACCGCCAACATCCGAGTATCTCATTTTAACAATTGTGTTTTTGTATAACTACGAGTGTTCATGTTTCTTTGTATGAAAGATCAGGAAAGTTTAATATGAAGATTAACCGGCCAGAGAACAGTTTTTACACCTCAGCAGCATAAGAGTATTTTTTGTTAACCTGCAGTATTACGATATTCATGTATGTGAACAGCTGATAAGTATTAAGATAAATATGCGGATTAGTTATCTGAAGCTTCACCTAATTAGTTTCAACTGTAATCAACTGATTACAAAACTTAAGGCTGATGCTACTCTTTAGAGATATCCGCCAAGCCGAAGGATTAAGCTTTTTGGGATTTTTTTCTTTATTTTTTTTTAAAGAAAATTTACTTGAACTCTGTTCTTGCAGTTTGTACACGTTGAATCCTATTGTTCCCTAAGATTACGTTCACTTTTAAACCTTCTTGATTATCATACATAGTTTCAGAAAAAAAGATAAAACAGAAAAACTGCATGTCACTGTACCATCACCTATCTTGATTTTAATTAAGTTCGTGACTCCTTTGACCAGCATATTTCATGAATACTTTATGTAGTGACTTACATATATGCAAAATGTTCTCTTTAAAATGAATTTCATAATAGGTTGGATGTATCGTCCATGGAATATTGTTTTAGTATAGGCTACTACGTGGTGTTAAAAAAAAACTTGCAATATTTTATGGAATACAGATTGTCTGAGAGAAAAGTGATCGAAATTTCTTCAAGAGAAACTTTTATTTTTCTATTAGACTTTTGTACATGAAGATAACTCCACTAAGATAGTTTTTATGAGCATCACCCAACATTTATTTCAGTTTCATGTAATGAAGATGATTCTTGAGTGTTAATCTATAAGGGTGAGCTTTCAAGTAGACAAACTAAACTTTAAGTATGGGTTTGGATGCGTATCAAAATCTGAGTTATCTGGGCCATCTTAAGATCCACATTACCTTTCACTAGAAGGTAACCTTGTAGTTTTTTTCGGTACGGGTATTTTATGGTGTTTTTTATGGTCCTTCATTTGACCTTTTTCTTGATTTTCATTCGCTCCACTTTAATTGACTGATGTCGACAGTTTAGAGGGCAGACAATCAGATTTCGAAACCCAATAGGAGGAAAAGTCACTTAATTGAAGCTTTTAAATGATCAGTCATTTCACCGCCTGTTGAGAAATTTCCTTCCAAGTAAAAACTATCTGAATTAATGTGATTCCGTTTGCTAAAGAAAAATAAAATCGGCCAAAACCTGAGTAGATATCTCCACAAAATGTTTTCTCTCACACTTCTGAGGAAACTCGAATGGTACTAATGATCAGCTTAGTCTAAGAACTTCTTCTTCAGAGAGAGAGAGAGAGAGAGAGAGGAGAGAGAGAGAGAGAGAGAGAGAGAGAGAGAGAGAGAGAAATAAGTTTTATTAAAGTTTTTATGTTCACCTTTGTTATTTTTGTACAGTTTCAAGTTTTCGTCGGCACAGGAGAATTATCTAGAAATATACTGTAAGAACACTGAAAAAGGATTATATAAAACTGAAAACTACTTATAACGTAATACTCTAAAACCTAACAGTATTTTAATCTAGTTGCTTCTAGTACGAAATGCTCTGTACCTACACAGCAAAAGATCATATCTTTAACTCTCCACTAACAATTCAGCATTTTTTCAGAGATATGCTTTCTTTTTACATTATTCTCTATTTTCATTATTTCTTTCATTGCCCTTCATTTCCTGCACTTTTCCTACTCTTCGTGCACCTTATTGCTTATTTTTTTTCTTTCAGCTTTCTCATTAATATCATTTTCCCATGGTTTATCTTTCCAGCCATATCTTAATGGTGAATTTCCTCTTCCTATTCTTTCCGTACCCAGTCCATTTTCTTTCCCTCTTGTCTCAACCGCTTTGCAGTCAATATTATACTTTCCTTCGCTGTTTACACCACGTCTTTGTTTTTCGTCACTAAGGAAACAAGATGTATATACTCCCATAATCTATGCCATAATAAACAAAAGCTAGATATAACAAAATTTATGTCTAACAGAAGTAAACAAATGCAAAACTGACCATAGACTATAACTGACTTCCAGATTATGACTAAGCACTCGCCAAGGTGGTAGTCTTTGTTTGTGATAATTAGACGGCATATCCAATCTACTTTACACATCTCTTCTATATTGGCCATATAAAAATATATCTCACGTGGTACTGGTATCTTTCTTGTCCTACATTAAGACACCTAAGAATAGTATGGTATCCATGAGCTCAATTTCATTGTACTATACGTACCAATTCCTTGTCGAAAAGCAATGGACACGAATCAGTTGGGAGAAACAGTTGGTGCCGTACTAATTTTTCAGCTTTAACAAATATTGGAATTATAAGTTACTGCAATTCTTATAGGTTTAAAGGTAAAAGAAAGTAAAACTGAGTTAAAAGAAAAGCAAATATTAGTCCCAAAAGCCTTTCGACAGTGAAAGCCTTTTTGGTGGCCATGACATTTTCTAGAACATAGAAATGAAAAAATATTTGGATAGTTGGACAGTTTACATTCACGGCTGCTTTTTTAATTTTTATTTCATTTACATCTGCATGGATTAACTCCAGTTCTACATTTCTCTGAACAAATACAACTAAGATTAATGTTGTTGGATTAAACTATCCTTGTGCAAATTAGGCACCTTGCTTGTGCGACCAGTTTGTAATTAAGCGTCTTTCGACTAAGATTGATTAATTTCTATGGCATTGTTATTTTAATTGCAACAAATTAGATCTAAAACAACATTGCAGGTACCCAGCTGTTCCCTGTAAGCATCTTTAAACCCAAGAAAGAGATATACCGTGCTGAGTTCTGGAGACAGGACCCAGGGATCTCTAAACAAGAGGTCCATGATCCACACTGATCACCTGAGCCGCCTTGCTGTCCTTACAAGCATTTGATTCACAATTTTCACATACATTCCTACGGAAAACTTTGGTCTTGCATCGTGGTTCCACTCTGTTTCTCTGGTTCATGATTTAAACAAACTTGAATTTGCATGACATAAATTGTCGAGGACTATTGCATGTTAAATTGCACGGGAATTGTTCCGATAGAGAAGATTTTAAAAGTTTTTTTTTCCTACATATTCCTATATAAAACTTTAGACTCCTGATGTGGTCCTATCTTGTTCGGGCTATGGTTAAAGCATATTAAATCTACACTCCACGAGGAAACTCTCATGTAAGTTTATCATTTCTGGCCCAGTAGTTCTAGAAGAGAGTTTTAAATGATCCAATTCTGCCTGTTATTATTTTCTACTTGTTTCACTTCGAAAGGGGCTTAACCTCTGTTTAAAAAGAAAAATGTGAATCTTCTGTACTTGGGATACCAAGGACTTTTTCCATGGTCCTAAATAAAAAATAAATTCGGTAAGAAGTTGCTCAAGATTTCAGGTAACAGAAAGACAAACGGCATCCAAGAAATGTATAGCTCCAAAGACCCCATAGGTTAATTGATATTTTAGGATCATTTGCTGAAAAAGGTACTAATAACTGATATAGTAGATCCAGATGCAGAGGATTTAAACTTAGTCATTAAAAGAGTTATTCACATTACTTCATTTTTAAATTGTTATGGCATTTCTCAGCAAATCTGTAAACGTCGTTTGTGAATCTAGTATTTCAACTAGGTGCACTGTAGATCTTTTTGTGGCGGGAGAATGGAGAGGGAGGCAAGATATTAAAGCTCTTTCAGTCAGATGCCGTTTCCACTCCATCTGAGTAGCATTCACTGGTCTCGTTGTTATTGTTCCTCCTAAAACTTCTACGCCAATTGTAATACTTTCTCCATTCCCTAATCCTTTTTTCTTTATGCCACCCTTTTTATTATGAACGGCGTACCCCTAAAAGCCTCACTCTTTCGACATTTCTTACTGCACATTTGCTGCCCAAATAATTCTTTTCAACAGCTTCCATTCAGCATTCACACTTCTTTTACACAAACAGAGCTTGCTCAACAGTCTAAACTTTCGCTTTGAGAGACACCTTTTCTTCTTCAGACGTGCTGGAGGGATCCTGTTACCCTTCTTGCTTCAACTACTTTGTGATCCACCTTTTCTCCCATTCTTTCCTCATTTTACTAAAACTTTTATGAATAAAATGGTTCTATTCTCCCACTTGCTCTACCAAAATATGTTGTTCCATCTTCCTGCCCTTTATTTATCCTCAATCTTATTCATGCTATCATTCAGCTCCAGGTTTCTCTGCTTATAGTCGCTTATACTCTTTTACTCCTCATCCCATAATCACACACTTACGGACTCAGATATATATATATATATATATATATATATATATATATATATATATATCTATATATGTGTGTGTGTGTTACATTCGGCAGCAAAGATTAGTCTAAAAGACAAAGTGAAGCTACCTCGTATTGCAGCTACCTTCAGGGCACCCTTGGACAAGGTGTAGTCTTTAAGCCATCCCAGCTAAGGCGCCACTTCAGAGAAAATGCAATAATCGTGGCTGATCTTGCTAGGGCAACAAAGTTGTAAGCACATTATAAACAATGATGTTCGATGGAGCCGTTCATGTTCATGTGTGTAACTGTGACTTGGTAAAATGTAATAATTTTGTTTCTGGCTGTAAATTTCAACATATATAATAAGCAAATATCAGAAAATATTTAGCAGCAAGATCAGTCATCAAATGACTGCCTGTTGAATTTACACAAGTGGTCAAAAGGGCTCCAGCTGAGCTCACTCTTGTTAATAATGCATGAAACAGTCTGAAATCATGGGATCATCACTAGGAGAATACTCTAATATTTACAAGTAAAACTGTGAAAACAGGAGTGTCTTACATACAAAGATACAATGGTAAAAACAGACTTTGGTAATTTAGTAAGAAAATAAGCCAATTAAATAAGCATTCAAGCCGACATTGAAATGATTTAACTGTCCTAACTTAGATTTAATCTTAGTGTGAGTACTTACTACAGATAAGGTGTGACGTTATGATGACAAAAGTATTTGAAGTCTCTCAGCTGAAGGAGAATGGAGTCAGTTATCTGGAGCCTAACTAGAAAATGACTAAGGTCATACAAATGAGAGAGAGGAGAATGAAAATGTTTTTAGCTTAGAAAGAGTACTACAAAAGTATTTTTTTTTTAAATAAAGGAAATTTGTACAGTAAAAAATCACGATAAGAACAAAATTAAATGTTATGAAATAAAGGGAAGGACCGGTCATGCAGAAAAGATTGCTTAGAAATGGCGAGAACAAGGGGTATGCACATTATGCAAACCTACAGTGGGCAGAACATTATCTAGTTACCGTTAGTGGTAGGTGTGGAATAGTTTCCTAGGTGTCATCTGAATTGTACAGATTAATGCGGTTTAGGGTAATAGTAAATATTGGTCATCCAGATGATGTGAGGGCTTTCAGCACCAACGATAATCAGCTCTTTAAAGGCAATTCTGGCATTATAGTGTAAGACACTCGGTATGTTGAACAGTAAGGCGTATACGAGGACGAAGTTATCGATCTCTGCAGAGCTGAATAAGGCAATACTGAATATTTATTCTCATGTAAAGAACTACTGAAAATAATTGATCCGGACATAACCTTAGAGATACCCATGCTTCTAAAAAAAAAAAAAAAAAAAAAAAAAAAACTGGGCGAATACATATGATTAGAAACGAGAGTTAAGAATGATGTTGTCCTAAGAAGTGCTAGTTGTTGAAGTTAGAAACATATCTCTAGCTCAGTATTACTAAAAGAAACAAAGAAAGTCGCGTAAAAAGCAAATAAAGTGGTACACCGTAATTCCTAGTACATTAAAATTTTCAGGTGTTAAATTGACATTGACGAGATTTTAAGGGTAGAATAGTTTTGGTCCTGAAATAGACACAGACATTTAAAATTAGGGTAGTGGATTACACTGAAAGGAAAGTATTATTGAGTAATAAGGAATATCGGCGTAAAAAATGACAATATAACCAGTACCGGATGAAGAACCTTTGGGGCCCATAGACTAAGGATGCAGAATGAACCCTGTCAGGGGAGCAAAGCGAGCCATATCAGTCTTTTTTTTTTTTTAATACAAATATGTAATTCTATGAGCATTTGAAGATATGCAAAGCAGTATCGAGGAAATTGGAGCAATACACAACAATTAAGATTAGGTAATTTATACTTATTTTGAGAGTATACTACAGTACTTGGCAGATTGCACATAATGAAACGTTGCACATTAATGTTTATTCAGAAATTCATGACTCAGAATATCAGTTTGATGTTCAGTTAGAAAAATAAGTCAAAATAAAATAATTTTATTTCTTCGCATTAATGACAATCAGGTAAAGATGATAAAGGCAAACTTAAAACGACATGCCACTTAATGCAATAAAAATACAACTTAAAGTAACTTTCCTAGCTTTTGCATGAGCAAATTTATTAATAATATTTTCTAAATATTTTTTTTCACCAGCTCTTGCTGAATGCTTATTAAACTCAACCAGTTATGGTTAAGTATGCCCGCAACTGTGATGTTGATGTTGTCAACCAAGTCCTAAGCTCGGTGCGAAACGGACCAGACCATACGAACGAATGAAGGAAGATTTGGCGTGACAAGTCCAAGCAAAGTGAAAATGAATTTGCTTCCAAAAACTCATAAAGAATTTAGTTCTAAGGAATATTGGAATACTTTTTTCTCACAACGAGGAACAAAAGCATTTGAGTGGTAAGTGAGTCGTTAGTTGTCACCATCAATTACTAGTATAGGCTACCTACTATTTTAAGGTAGGCAATCACAGAATAAGGTACCTAGCTAGGTAGCCTAGGCTAGTACCTATACTATATACCTATAGGTACTACTAGCTAGCTTACCTACTATTAGGTAACTTAAAACTTGATTGAGATAGGCTAGTTTTAATACTCGATTTAGGTATCCTATTATTGGTTGTTTTCATTACAAAAATAGGCTAATGTGATTTCGATACCTAAGTTTTTCTTTGCCAGAGAAAAGAAATTAGCTAGTAGGTATACTACCTATACTCTGTTTTTTTTCCATCTGTCCATCCGGCTGTGGTGTTTGCGCATGGTAACACTGCGTCCCAGGCTTTAAATAATATCCTATTTCGAATATGAACGGTGTAATTCGCGTACAGTAAATTATTAAAACACTTTTCAGTTGCAAATGTACACCCAGTTATCCTTTTATTTACCTAAAACTTACACATAGCGTAATTATATTTAAAGCCTGGGACGCAGTGTTACCATGCAAAAACACCACAGGCGGATGGACAGATGGAAGAAAACCGAGTAGGGTAAAAAACCGCATGGTACAGGGGTGGACCGTGTACGATCAATGTGTACAACCCCAAAAAAAGTACATTATAACGCGTCCTGACATTGGAGATGGGCATCAAACGCGACTTCTTGTTGGTGAGAAACTGAGCTAAAGACCTTTACTCCGGTGTCAGGACGCGTTATAATGTACTTTTCTTGGGGTTGTACACATTGATCGTACATGGTCCACCCCTGTACCATGCGGTTTTTTACCCTATAGGTAGCTAGCCTAGGTTAAAAAAAATACCTTATAAGAAATTAGCTAGTACTACTTAGTAGTAGCTATGAATCCAGATTACCCCATCCCTGCACACACACACACACACACACACACACACACACACAGAGAAACTCTGGGTATATCTATATATATATATATATATTTTATATATTTATATATATATCATACATATATATATATTATATATATATATATATATAGTATATATATATATATATATATATTATATATATATATATATATATATATATATATATATATATATATATATATATATATATATATATATATATATATATATATATATATATATATATATATATTATATATGATATATATATATATATATATATATATATATATATATAATATATATATATTTAAATATAATATATATATATATATATATATATATATATATATATATATTTATATATATATTTATAATATATATATATATATAATATATATATATCTTTTATATATATATATATATATATATGTATATATATATATATATATATATATTATTATATATATATAATATATATATATATCTATATTTATATATATACATACATACATAAATATTAGAGCAATTTTATCATCATTGCATTACTGTGACATCTAGAATTCAAGGAAACAGTTTGTAAAGGCATCGGCATTGGCATCGATGACTGGCATCCCTAGTACGCTTTAAAGATTACATTTGTTTGAGCCGTACAATTATTAAAAATTATACACAAATTATTTCAGCCATACAATTATGAAAATGTTTTTAAAAGTCACAATAGTAATAAAGATTTAAATAAATGAAAACTGTTTGCAAAAAAGTATATTTTTTGTCATAAACAATTCACTAACCCGTCGTCTGCTTGACTCGTGGATTAAATTATTCCCGTTGTGAACAAACTCATGTATTTTAAGTTGAATTTGGGGTGAATTAAGAAAGAAATTTGTATAATTACAATAAAATAACCACTGGAGTTTCCTTTGTGATGGCAGTAATGATAATACCACCGATGACAAGGTAAAAATGCATTTCAGGTAAAAAATGGAGGTTTCATATAACTCATTTTGTTGACGAAACTTCAGTCTTTTGAATAGTATGCTTAAATATTGAATTGTATTTTTGTTTCACTGATTAAATATCAAGTGAAAAGTGGCTCATTAGTCTGTGCAAGTGCCGGCAGAGCGATGCATTACCCTAATGCTATGGTAAAATACCGCTGTGCAAACAGGCGGACAATGTACTGTTGCTTGGTCACTTTCCCAAAAAATAAGTTTGGCACTTCCAGTGTCCTGAATTAGATGCCAGTCATAACCCAACCAGTGTGGAAACAACAGATAGAGATCTCTACTTTCCTCTCGAAGTAAGTATTTTCTTTCGTCACAAAATGATGCGGTAATTTCCTGTTAAACAGAAGTTAATGAAAGTCTAGTCATGCACGGTGCAAACTTACCTCCATGACGCTTTCAAAATTTTGCTTATAACACCTTATGTTTAGAAGATTGACGCCATTTCGATGTTTGTGGAGTCACTTGTGTCAATAAACTTCCCTTTTCCTGTGCTAAATCTGCACACCAAATTAATAGATAAATAGATAAAAATTTAAGTCAATTTAAGTAACTTATAAAATACAAGTTGAATCGCAATGCTTTTAGTATTGCAACTTCACTTGAACTTTTGAGGTTCCATTGGCTCAATATCCTCAGGGAGACTTTTCTGTAGTCCAACAGTGTGAGTAGTAAGGGAGCTCTGGAATTGAGAAGTTTTACAGCAAGGCACATTCACTGCATATTGGTGCTCATTTTCTGCAAATCTGGTTGCTCTTGGTAAGAAAATATCATCAGGATCAATTGTGAATGTGAAAAATGTTACAATACAAATTATGAAAAATTGACAAGCGAGAGACCATCCAGATATGGTTCAAGTCACAACTGCTGTCTTATTTAGTTTTTTGTAACATTTACTTAAATTACCCTATAAAAATTATATACTTTTTATTGGTTTTAATGACTACTGTATATAGTTATTGTATACCACATATTATAAGTTACTCTTTCTATATTTTAGCAAATTTTATTGAGGTTTCTGGGTTTTATCAGAACTTATTGGTACATGTCATTTACAGGTATGGAGAGTATGCAGAATTGTGTGGTGTTTTGCATAAATACATAAAATTTCAAGATAAGATATTGATTGCAGGTTGTGGCAATTCTGCTATTAGTGCAGATCTGTACAAAGTGGGATACAAGTAAGTATAAATGAAGTTTATCTTAATAGACCTGCAGCTCTTAGTTTTTTTGAAGACAATATCTTGAATAGTGCGATGTTTAATTCAGCTTTAGTTTGATTTTACATTTTTGTTATGCTGGAATAGTTTTGATTTGAACTCCACTGTTCTTGACCATGTTACTTGCTTATGGCTCCTATTACTGTACTTATAATACATATATAGATTTTCTTTTACAAAGAAATAAGAGTCTGACCAAGCTTTTTTCTGTTAGCATTTTTGAATGACCATAATCCTTGAGTATGCTGTTATTGTTACAAAATGTAGCTCCTCATTGATGTACGTACTTGTTAAAATCTCATAAAAATGTATAAAAGAGAGCTTTTAAGATCCTGCTTAGTCCCCATTTCAAAAGAGAACTCAATCAGAGTCTTGAAACCTCTGTTATGTATTGTACATGATTTTAACAGATATCTCACTTTGGATCTAGTTCCCAATTATTTTTATTATTACTATTATTATTATTTAGGAAGTAGACCCTCTCTCAAGCATACTTTATTAAAAGTAATGGCAACTTCAGCAGCGTTACGCTTATAGAGATTCTTCTATATTTTTTTAATAGTGACTCTTTCGGTGCCACTTAAACAGGCAAGTAGAGCATCTGCGGAGGTCATTATCAAATACAGGGTCAAGATCGGTGCTTATATTTCAACTTATACAGATAACCTATGATATCATAGTCATCAAAGTTATTAACAGTTCTCTCTCTCTCTCTCTCTCTCTCTCTCTCTTTTTGAAGTGAGCTTTCGTCTGGAGCTGTCAGACTTCCTCTGGGCTGAGAAGCTGAGGGAGGACTGTTTTTGGTGCGGTGTCTGTCCTCCTTATATTTGGGGTTGTTCGTAGGGGGTCTGTCCCATGGTGCTCTCCTATTGGCTGGTGGCGGAAAGTCTGCTTTTTCATTGGTGGCTTAAGCCAGGTATCAAGCCACTTCCACTGTGTCAATGGTTGCGAAGCTACAGCTGTCTGGACCGCTGGAGCTGTGCGGTAACATCACTGGGCATTGCTTTACGCTGCGAGACTTCTAAGCTAATTTGATTTCCATTGGCTGCAGGAGTATCTCGTTCAGGGGTGTTGTCGTCCGTAGAGTTGTCATGATCGGCTTGTGGGGAGGAGAAATTTTTCCTGCATCATATGAGGTGCTGGTTTTATTTGCTGGCATCAGGGGCCTTCCCGATGATCTTTGTATTCTGGATGATCACATCCCAGGAAATAGCCTCTTGATGTTTGGTGCGGGCGTGATTCTTGATAGCCCCCTCTTTGGCGTGGCATGAGAGTTTCTTAGACAGGCGCATACATATCATACCTATGTAGGTGCCATTGCAATTGCGGACTGGGCATGTATACTGGTACACCACATCTTAAAATAAAATTAAATAGGGTACTGCTCAAATGCAATCGAGACCAATTAGTATGGGAGAACAATTGGTGCAAGAAAGCAGGAAATCATCACGCGGCTGGCGAGCCAAGAAAAGGCGGCGCGGGAACGACAACGCACGTGCTACCGCTCTCACATATAACCTAAGATAACTTGGCTTATCTTGCCAAAGGTCGTCTCAAAATTATCTCAAACATTAAACGCAGTAGTACTTAACTTGAATGCAGAAGCTTGACGATCCGTGATGATGAAAAAGGGGGATAAATCCGAACGAAAAACACGGCACAAGGAAAGAACGTGTGCAGCGTGAACAGTGCTATTGAAAGGAATGAAAACAAAGGAGCTAGTTGTAGTAGTAGCGGGTAGCGGGGCCTTAGATCGGCTCCTCTGTAGACGAGGGATATTGAGGAAAGGAGAGACTAAATGGCAAGGGACCTCTGGTAGTGGTTTCCTCTCGTCCCGGATACCATACCAACACCTTTATTAAAGGTGAGCGAGCCAGTATACTCTGGCATTACCATGTTAAATTTTTCTCTGGTATTTGTAGCAATACTTTACCTTAGAAATGAACACTAAAGGAAGCATTTCACTGGGCGACACAGGTCATTGCCCAGAAATAGATTTTTCCTTCGTCAAAATCCCTTACATCTGCTTCAGGGGGTCTTGTACCTGTGGGGAGGGGTAGTACATATGTGATTAAGTCAATTTTCTTAGTGTCATCAGTCGGGGTTACATTTTTGGAAATAATCTTCTTAACAGAGTCCTCAACTTCACGGTAATGGGAACTCATGAAGGCTTTATAATACAGCTTGATATTATCCTAGGGGCGGGGCTGCAGGCTCTCACTACCGTACCATTTCTCCTGGGCTGTGCAGACTTCTTTACTGATAAATTTATTTGAATGCCTGTTATTCATGAGTACTTGGGAGGCGCAGTCGAGTTCCTGATGAGTGTCCTGCTAGGTCGAGCAGTGGGAGAGGGCTCTCCTGACAAATGCCCTGACGGTCATGCTTTTGAATCTGGTGGGGCATGCACTGTCACTGCTGAGGCAAAGTCCAAGGTTAGTCATCTTTGTGTAGACAGAAGTACGGAGACCGTCTTCTGTCTTACTCACAGGGATGTCGAGGAAGGGGAGCTGATCATCGGTGCTGTATTTGACCGTGTAATTCAGCATGCTGCACTGCTGAAATGTGTGACAGAGGGCTTCTACCTTATCCTCAGCATTGACTTGAACAAAGATATCGTTGATATAACGGTCATATCTGCTGGGTTTCTGCATCTTGGCGAAGACCTGTTCCTCAATGGTGCCCATGTAAAAGTTAGTGAAGAGGACCCCGAGTGGTTAGCCCATCGCCCTGTCGTCCTTCAAAATCATGACAATCAGGGCTTTCGTCAGGAGAACCCTCTCCCACTGCTTGACCTGGCAGGACACTCATCAGGAACTCGACTGCGCCTCACAAGCACTCTTGAATAGTAGAGGGTATTTAAATAAATTAATCAGTAAGGAAGTCTGCACAGCCCGGAGAAATGGTACGGTAGTGAGAGCTTGCAATTCCGTCCTCAGGATAGTATAAAGCCTTCATGAGTTCCCGTTACTGTGAAGGTGAGGACTCTGTTAAAAAGATTATTTCCAAAAATGTAACCCCGACCGATGGCACTAAGAAAATTGACTTAATCATATACTACCAGAAGTGGAGGATGCGCAACTTAATTGTGAAAAATAAACCCTCCCCACAGGTACGAGACCCCCTGAAGTAGATTATGTGGTGTACCAGTATACATGCCCAGTCTGCCATTGCAGCGGTGCCTACGTAGGTATGACCAGTATGCGCCTGTCTAAGAGACTCTCACGCCACGCCCAATAAGGGGCTATCAAGAATCTCTCCTGCACCAAACATCAAGAGGCTGTCACCTGGGATGTGATCATCCAGAACACGAAGATCATTGGGAAGTCCCTGATGCCCATCGGTTACGCATGCTGCAGGCGCTTCTCATCCAGCAAATAAAACCAGCACTTACATATAATGCTGGAAGAATTTCTCCTCCCCACAAGTATGAGAAGACCTGCCACCAATTATGACACCACCGATCATGACAACTCTACGGACAACAACACCCCCGAACGAGACACTCCTGCAGCCAACAGAAATCAGATTAGCAGAGAAGTCTCACAGAGTATCGCAATGCCCAGCGACGTTACTGCACAGCTCCAGTGGTCCAGACAGCTGCAGCTCCGCAACCATCGACACAGTGAAAGTGGCTTGATACCTGGCTCAAGCCACCAATGAAAAAGTAGATTTCATGTATGACACTTACCTGGCAGGTATATATATAGCTATATTCTCTGTTCGCACTGGCAGAATTTTCAAAACTCGCGGCAACCGCTAGATCACTGGTAGTTCAGGTGATCGCCACCCCGCTCCCGTGGCGCTGGTGCTCGGAATCATTCCCATTTTCCTCAGATTTTTTTCTGCCACTGAACTGGCAACATCGTTGTTGGTTCCCTGCTAGAATTTCGAACTCGTTAGCTGACTTTCGCTGTACTTGGATGGTTTATTGGGTATCGTATTGGAAAGTTGGATTGGCAATCGCGATTGGAAGTTCTTATAATGTCTGATTCTGGTTTAGTATTTCGAGTGTGTATGAAAGAAGGGTGCAAGGTGAGACTGCCGAAAGCCTCGGTAGACCCTCACACAGTATGTAAGAAGTGTAGAGAGGGTATGTGTACTTGGGATAATAGATGTAATGAGTGTGAAAGTTTAAATGAGAAGGAGTGGAAGACTTTCACGAAATATGTTGAGAGACTAGAAAAGGATAGAGTAAGGAGATCGGTGTCTCGGAGTGAGAGGCCAGGCTCTTCTAGTAAGGCCGTGAATACTTCTGTTATTTCTCCCCCTTCTTCCCAAGTAGAAGTTGTTAATCCTTCTCCTCAGGTCTCTCCTGCGCCTGCTGCTGTTTCTGAGGATACTAATTATGTGAAAGTGTTTGCCGCCCTTGCGTCAATGGGCGATCAGATTCAGCGTCTTACAGACAAAGTGGGTACGTTTGAGAGTGTCAGTGTAGTGGAGGGGGCGGCTGATCGTCTCACTCGTGCTCCTAGACCTAGGCCTCTGCCAAGCTCACAGACCCAAGGGAGAAGGCATGTCGACAGTCGAAGGGAGGCGAGAGGGGTTCCCTTACGATCAGTCGTCCCTTCAGGCAGTCCTGTTGCGTCCCAGGCTGCAGCAGTGCGTCATAGAAAAGGCGACACTGGGAAGTGTTTTTCCTCTACAGATAGTTCTGCGTCAGGCAGGTATCGACGTTATGCGGAAGTTTCGCGTCCTCTGAAGAGGACGCATAGACCTACGTCTTCTCAAGATGAGCGTGACCCTCAAGAGCGGTGGAGTAGTCCCGAGATTTTCTCATCTAGTGACGAGGAAGATGTGGTTCCGTTTAAAAGGAGGAGATCCTTTAAGTCAAGACAAGACGCAAGACCTCATGTATATGGAGGTTCTCTGGAGAGGAGCCCCCCTTCTGAATCCGGAGCAGTCTCTCCGGTATCTTCTCCTTATCGTAGAGCTCAGGATCGAGTTTCTCGTTCTAACAATCCTTCTCGTCGTCGTTCTCCGCTTGCTCAGACTTCCCGCCAGGAAACAGAGACTAGGAACTTCCTTGAAGAGATGCAAGGAAGGTTAGCCGATTTAAATCGTGGGGAACATCGGAACATCCTCCTACGAGGCGTAAGGACGCATCTCTCCCCGTCAAGTCATCTAAAAGGACGCATGATGGTTTGCCTCCTTCTCATCGCGCTTCGGTGTCTCGGGTAGTACGCAAGTTACGGGAGCAGGACGCAGGACGCAAGTTACGAGAACAGGAAGCAGGACGCAAGTTACCGGAGCAGGACGCAGGACGCAAGCTTCCGGAACAGGACGCAGGACGCAACCTCGGAGCTCAGAAGGACGCAGGCGTGCAGGAGCCGGCTTCTTCCCGCAGGTTGGAGAGATTTTCTGCAGCAAGACCTTGGTTTACAGGATGTTTCTTCGGCAGAAGAGGAGATAGAAGACTTAGAGTCTGAGGAAGAGAAAGATGGTGAAGCACCTTCTTCAGACTACAAGAAATTAACGGATTGCCTTCTATCTCTTTTTGAAGGGGAATTTCAGCCTGCAGCTCCGACATCACCCCTTTCTCAATTCTCCAAGAATAAGACACCGAAGAAGTCCTCGTTTTTGAAGATGAAGTTTTCGATTACAGCTAAGAAGGCTCTTCAAAGGATTGATACGTGGTTGAAGGAAAAGAGGGAAGCGGGCAAGACTGTGTTCTCTTTCCCTCCAGCCAAATTGGCATCGAAGTCCGGAATTTGGTATGCGACGGGGGAAAATCTCGGCCTGGGAGTTCCTGCCTCCTCCCAGGGGGATTTTTCCAACATTGTTGACAGTTCCCGCAGACATGCTTTGAATTCGGCTAAAGTGTGGTGGTCTCCATCAGAGTTAGATCATCTCTTGAAAGGGATTTTCCGGACTTTCGAGGTTTTCAATTTTCTTGATTGGTCCTTGGGGGCTCTGGGACGAACAGTGGAAAATAATGAATCAACGGCTTCTCAACTCCCAAGCAGTATTATGTCCTGCATGGACAAAGCCTTAAGGGATGGCGCGAATGAGTTAGCATCTCTTTTCACTGCAGGAGTTTTAAAGAAGAGGTCACTCCTATGCTCTTTTGCTGCAAAGGGCGTTTCTAACGCCCAGAAATCCGAATTGGTTTTTCCCCACTTTCGGATCACTTATTTCCTGCGGATATTATCAAGGATATTTCGCTTTCCCTAACTCAGAAGGCGACGCAGGACCTGTTAACTTCTTCGGTAAGAAAATTTTTACCCACCAAGGTGGTTAAGAAGACGCCTAAGGAATCAAGACAAGCTAGTCAGCCCTTTCGAGGCAAGTCCTTTTCTCGTCCTTCCTTCAGAGCAAGAAGAGCTCCTTCCAAGAGGGGTTCGAAACCCAGTAATAAACAATGAAGAACAAGTCCTTCAGATATCAGTAGGTGCCAGACTCCAGAAGTTTTGGGAGATTTGGCAAGAAAAGGGAGCAGATCCTTGGGTCGTCAAGGTGGCCAAAGAGGTTACAAAATCCCTTTTCTGAAGAGACCACCTCTTTCGACATCACCAAGAGAGCTTGGAGCTCACTACAGCGATCCAGGGTGGAAACAAAGAAGCACTACAAGAACAAGTACTTTCTTCTATGCTCAAGAAAGGAGCAATAGAACCTGTTCTGGATCACTTATCTCCGGGATTTTTACAACCGCTGTTCTTAGTAGCGAAATCCTTGGGGGGATGGAGACCAGTACTGGACGTAAGTCAACTCAACTTATTTGTGGAGAAGACAAAATTTTACGATGGAGAGACCGATTCGATAGTCTGGCAGCGGTACGTCCAGGGGACTGGATGTTACCCTGGACCTTCAAGACGCATATTTTCATATCCCAATTCATGCAGGAATCCAGGAAGTACTTGAGATTTGTGATCCAGAAACAGGGTCTTTCAGTTCAAAGCCCTCTGCTTTGGACTGTGCACAGCCCCACAAGTTTTTTACAAGAGTGATGGCAAGCGTGGCGAAGTGCTACACATTCTGGGAATAAGAGTGTCTCTATACCTGGACGATTGGCTCATAAGAGCCCAATCAAGAAAGCAATGTCTGGAGGACTTAGAAATGACGTTTAACATTAACGGAAGAGTTAGGGCTGATGGTGAACTTAGAAAAGTCGAATATGACCCCCATCAGGAGCTAGAGTATTTGGGGATTCGATCTCCTCAGTGACTTTTCGGGCTTTTCCGTCTCCCGACAGACAAGAGCAGTGCATCCGGAAGTTCAAGCCTTTCTAGAGAAGAACAATGTTCGGCACGAGAGTGGATGAGCTTACTGGGACCCTCTCGTCCCTGGAACGGTTCGTTTCTCTAGGAAGGCTTCACATGAGACCCCTACAAATATTTTTGAACCAAGTCTGGCCAAGAAAATTGCAACCAGATTCTTCCTGTTTCGAATTCCTCGCAAGATCAAAGAGGAA
>NC_087209.1:28899834-28916357 GCF_015104395.2 Macrobrachium nipponense | reverse complement strand
GAAAGGAGTTTGTAGATAACTCTTTTCAACTTAAGCACTAACCCTCGTGTTAGGATCAGGTGATCGGGATCGGTGTTGTGCTCCTTAATATGCCACTAGGCATAGGCATATTGTCATGTAGAGGCTCTGTCGAGTAAATGGATAAGACCCCATCGACAGACCACAAGAACTCTTAGCCATAGGTCACATCCTCGCTGAGGCTCTTGAGGCGAAGCAGATCCTAGGCATTAGCCCATGGAGTCTTCCGCTGATCAAGTAGGAACCAAGGTTTATTTATTTATTACCTACAACGTATGTTGTTTACCTGTCTATTCAGTAAATAGTTGTCTCTTTCCCACCACCAAGGGTGTCAATCAGCTAAGTATATATCTGCTGGGTAAGTTCCATGTACAAAAATGATATTGTTAAGATACAATAAAGTTTTGTACATACTTACCTGGCAGATATATACGATTGATGGCCCACCCAACCTCCCCTCAGGAGACAGGTGGAAGAGAAAATCTGGTTCTAGAACGGTAATCGTTCCTATTCCTGCCACCCAGCGGCAGGGGCGGTAGATCACCTGACCTACCTGCAGCGTGTGCCGCGAAATTCGAATTTCTGTCGGGGACGACGGAGTCTATAGCTAAGTATATATCTGCCAGGTAAGTATGTACAAAACTTTATTGTATCTTAACAATATCATTTTGTTGAAGGAGTTTGGTGATACGCTTCAACCAGCTGATCCGCCCTCTCCAGGTTCTTTGCTTTCAAGTACGAAGTCTCCGAAAGCCTCCTCATTCGTGAAAATGCGTCCTACCTTAAGCATGAAGAAGGCATTCAAAGGATTTGGAGAGTGGCTTCGCACTAAAAGAGAAGCGGGCAAGACTGTTTTTTCACGCCCGCCCTCCTTCCAGGCTGACGGGAAAACCTGGAAGATGGTATGATAACAAGGAGCCTATGGGCTTAGGGCTTCCTTCGTCCGCAGATGCAGACTACGCTTCATTGGTCGATTCGTCAAGGAGGCGCGCTCTACTCTCAGCTAAGCTCCGTGGGGGATATGCGAGCTAGATCATCTCCTAAAGGGCCTCTTCAGGACACTGGAGGTGTTCAATTTTATGGACTGGTCTCTGGGAGCCCTTGCGAAGAGAGCCCAAGATCCCGAATTCGTCAGCATGGAGGAGCTCTCTAGCGTTTTAGCTTGTTTAGATAGAGCGGTGATGGACGGTTCGGTTGAAGTTGCTTCCCTTTTTGGCTCGGGAGTCTTAAAGAAGAGGTCAGTGTTTAGTTCTTTCCTGACCAAGTCAGTCTCTCCTCTTCAGAGGTCGGCCTTGTTATATTCACCACTCTCCTTAGCCATCCTCCCCACCCCCCAGGACACGGTGAGGGGAGATAGCGAAATCACCTTAGCTGGCAGGCTACTCAGACCTCCTTACACAATCAGCGAAGAGGTTCAAGCCCGCTGTTCCCTTTACAAAGAAGGAGAAAGCACCTCTTCAACAGCCCTTTCGAGGAGCCTCTTCTTCCTTGAGAACCCCTTTCAGAGGTAGGAGACCTGACACTAGAGGAAGACCTTCCAGGAGACCTGTCGGGAAGGCAAAATGAAGAGAAGTCCTCCAGATATCTGTAGGTGCCAGACTTTCGAACTTTGCCAGAGTCTGGGCGCAGAGAGGGGCGGACAGCTGGACCCTCTCTATCCTCGAATGAGGATACCTGATCCCCTTCAGGGAATATCCTCCCTTAACAAAAACTCCAAGGGAGTTGACAGCAAGATACAAAGATCCTGTCAAGAGTCAAGCTCTCCTGCAAGCAGTGGACCTTATGCTGCAGAAGAGGGCAATAGAACCGGTTCAAGATCTCCATTCACCAGGTTTCTACAACCGTCTTTTCCTGGTACCCAAAGCCTCGGGCGGGTGGAGGCCGGTTTTAGACGTAAGTGCGCTGAACTTCTTTGTGATCAAGAAGAAGTTCTCGATGGAAACTTCTTCCTCTGTGCTTTCTACTCTTCGTCCAGGGGACTGGATGGTATCCCTGGACCTTCGAGATACATATTTCCATGTGCCAATTCACCCGGCATCAAGGAAATATCTCAGATTCATGTCACAGGGAAGAGTCTTCCAATTTCGAGCGCTTTGCTTCGGACTGTCGATGGCCCCTCAAGTCTTCACGGGCATCCTAAGGAATGTGGCACATTGGCTGCATTTGAAAGGAATCAGGATCTCGATGTACTTGGACGACTGGCTAATAAGAGCAAAGTCAAAGGATCAGTGTCTGGAGGACCTTTCGGTAACACTAAGAATGACACAGTCGCTGGGACTCCTAGTCAACCTCGAGAAATCCCGGCTGGATCCCCAGCAGAGCATAGTCTATCTGGGGATTCAGATGGATTCTCGGGTTTTCTAGCGTCTCCAATCAATATGAGGTAGAACGCTGCCTTTGAAGTTTCAGTTTTTCTAGGAAGAACATTGCTCCGCGAGGGAATGGATGAGCTTGCTGGGAACCATCTCCTCGTTGGAGCAGTTCGTTTCCTTAGGAAGACTGCACCTAAGACCCCTTCAGTATTATCTGAAGGAGAACTGGGATCAGAGTTCCCAGGACTTAGAAGACTCGTTTGTAATCATGGACAAGATCAAGCGAGATCTACGGTGGTGGCTGGACCCGAAGAAACTCGACCAAGGAGTATCTTTACACATACAGAGCCCTCTCCGAGTGTTGTTTGCAGACGCGTCGGATTCAGGATGGGGAGCAACGTTGGGCTTGGAATAAGTGTCAGGCACCTGGGAAGGAGCGCAGGTGTCCTGGCACATAAACCAAAAGGAGTTGAAAGCCATTCACTTAGCACTCATCCACTTTCAAAAGCAGATCTCAGGGTCGATCATTCAGGTCAATTCGGACAACAACACGACGCCTTTAGCGTATATCAGAAAACAAGGGGGAACCCATTCATTCTCCCTTTACGAGACAGCGAGGGAGTTGCTGCTTTGGGCTCAGGAGAAAGAAATCTCTCTCCTCACCAGGTTTATTCAGGGAGAGAGAAACGTTCGGGCGGATCTACTAAGCAGAAAAAACCAAGTCCTCCCCACCGAATGGACCCTCAACCCTCAAGTGTGTGAACAGTTATGGGGGTTGTGGGGAAGGCCGAACATAGACTTGTTCGCAACCAACTGGAACAAAAGGTTAGAGAATTACTGCTCCCCGATCGCGGATCCAAGACCGATAGCAATAGACGGCCTCCTGATGGATTGGAAGGGCATAGACGGATACGCTTTTCCCCCCTTCAAACTAGTAGGGGAAATAATAAGGAAGTTTGCTTCCTCAGAAGGAGCGAAGCTGACTTTGATCGCTCCCTTTTGGCCAGCCCTAGACTGGGTTACAGAGTTGCTGGAGTGGATGGTGGATCTTCCCAGATCGCTCCCACTAAGGAGCGATCTTCTCAAACAGCCCCACTTCGACAGGTATCACAAAAACCTCCCCACTCTAAGTCTGACTGCCTTCAGACTATCAAAGGACTTGTTAGAGCGAGGGGGTTTTCTCGCGAAGCTTCGAAAGCAATCGCAAGAGTCAGGAGACCATCCACATTACGAATGTACCAGTCGAAGTGGGAGGTGTTTAGAAGATGGTGCAAGTCGCACAACGTATCCTCTTCCAGTAACTCTGTAACTGACATTGCTAATTTTCTTCTTTACCTTAGAAGAAAGTGTAACCTAGCTGTCTCAACAATCAAGGGGTACAGAAGCATGCTGGCCTCTGTTTTCAGGCATAGGGGGCTGGATGTGTCAGACAATAAGGACCTACACGATCTTATTAGGTCTTTCGAGACCTCAAAAAGCCAGAACACAAGGAATCCCAGTTGGAATTTGGATGTAGTCCTTCATTTTCTTATGTCAGATAAGTTCGTACCTGCTAATAAGGCCTCCTTTAGAGATTTGACAAGAAAGTCTCTGTTCCTTTTCGCCCTAGCAACGTCAAATGGGTAAGTGAACTTCAAGCGTTAGAAGGCAGAGTGGGTTTTAAGAAGGAGGCTGCAATTTGTTCTTTTAAGCCTCTCTTCTTAGCAAAAAACGAAAATCCATCAAAACCATGGCCAAGAAGCTTCGAAGTGAAAGGGCTTTCTTCTCTTACGGGGGAAGAACAAGAGAGGACTTTATGTCCGGTAAGAGCCCTTAAATTTTATTTGCAAAGGAAGTCTCTATTAGGAGGTACGGAAGAAAGTCTTTGGTGCTCGGTCAAGGATCCGAAGATCTATTTTGAAAAACGCTCTGACGTTTTTCATTAAAGACGTGATTAAGGAAGCGCACCTTTCTTGTGGTGATGAACAGTTTAAGCTCCTCAGAGTGAAGGCGCATGAAGTGAGAGCCATAGCAACCTCAATGGCGTTTCACAAGACGTGGTCTCTTCAAGCGCTAATAGAGTCCATGTATTGGAAGTGTAACTCGGTATTCGCTTCTCACTACTTAAGAGATGTTAGAGTTACTTATGAGAACTGCTTCTCACTAGGAGCTTACGTTTCCGCGGATTCAGTGCTGGGAGGAGGAGCTGAGGTTAATCCTAATTAGTTTAGTTTATGTCTTTTCAGTGTTATGGTGTTTGGTTTTTATGGTCGATTGGAAGAGGGTATAGGAAGTAACCCCTTTCAATTCCGAGATCTAACATGGTTAGGATGGTCAGGTGGTTGGGATTAACTTGTGGTTTCCTCATTGTGTATTGTGTAAAACCTAAAGCTCTGTCATGTAAGAGGGCTAGCCCCCATTGATACGATACAGGTCAGGCTCTGTCATGTAAGCGGGTAGGCCCCCATTGGCACGATCCAGATAGGCTCTGTCGCGTAAGCGGGCTAGCCCCCATTGACATGATCCAGAAGGGCTATTCGGTTATAGGTCTCTACCTCGCTGAAGCTCTTGAGGCATGCAGGCTCAATGACAGTAATCATCAAGTCTTCTGCCCAAACAGGTGAGAACCAAGGATTGATATCCTACAACAATTGTTGTTTCCCGTTATTATTTTTAATTTTTGTGTGTATTTTGCTGTCTCTTACCCTCCACCAAGGGTGCCAATCAGCTAAGTATATATCTGCCGGGTAAGTTGCATGTATAAAAATCATATTGTTAAGATACAATAAAGTTTTATACATACTTACCTGGCAGATATATACGATTAATGACCCACCCAGCCTCCCCTCAGGAGACAGGTGGAAGAGAAAATCTGTCAGAAAACGGGAATGGTTCCGCATACCGCCACCCAGCGGCGGGAATGGTAGATCACCTGACCTACCTGTAGCGTGTGCCGCGAGTTTTGAATTCTGTCGGGACGACGGAGTCTATAGCTAAGTATATATCTGCCATGTAAGTATGTATAAAACTTTATTGTATCTTAACAATATCATTTCACAACATGTCAAATTCTTAGGGTTATCACAGGTTTTAACAGTGACTAGACCAAGGAGACAGTTGCAAATCAATCTTCTGGAGAGTCTACATGTTCCAAATATAAAGATCTGGTTGGTGACTGGATTAAATTACCCTAAACCTCTTGAGTGGGGTGTATGGTATTCATGGTAGTGGGTCATGGTCATGCCTGATTGCCAACTTGGTGAGTGTGAGTTATTTATTCTTGGATGAGCCATCCATTACTTGATGTCAAATTAAGATACATACTTTAAAGTATATAATGTATTCATAAAGGGATGAGATAACATTAGATTAAGAAAGGATTAATGAGGTTGAATCTGTAAAATGTTAAAAACAGTGATATCCAGTAGTTTACAAGTTGTGTTGAGTGGGAATTTAAAACAATTAATATTGCAGTTTGGACATGAATCAAGGTGTGACAGTAAAAATATAGAAGATTATGTTGATTTGAGAATACAGCATTAAGAAGAATGTGAGGAGTCGGATGGGAGGTTAGAGTTAGAAATGATACTGTAAGGGACATCACAGAAGTTCAATATGTAGATGAGATAATGATGAAAGATGAATGGAGATGCTTGGACTTGTATTTTTTGAAACTCCAGGGAGGAAAGCACATGGTAGTTTCAGCTGGGCTCCTGTGAGCACCAGAAGAGTTGGAAGACCCAGACTTCTTTGATGAGAACTTTGATAAGTGAGTAGAAATTTGTGAAAGATGAAGCACAGGTAATATGTGAGTGTAGAATTTCAGAGGTCCTTTGTACCACATGGCATTGAAAGTGATGTTGATGGTATTTACATTATTAGGTAGTTGCAGGATAACATTGCAGTGTATGACTAATTTTCCTTAAATTTCAGAGATATCATCAATGTTGATATTAGTGAAATTGTCATTAGGCAAATGCAAGCTAAATATTCAGAATTGCCAGATATGCAGTGGTTACAAATGGATATCACAGCCACCACTTTTGAAGATGGGCAGTTTTCATGTGTTTTTGATAAAGGAACTCTTGATGCTCTCATGACAGATTCTTCACAAGAAGTTTTATCTACTATCAGCAAATATTTCAATGTAAGTTATGGATCTAGTCCACACAATTTTTATGTATGGATTATGTGATATGTCTAAAAATTTAGAGAAAATCTATAATGTAATATTTTCCTTAAATCTGTATCTTTTGCTATAATCATGTCATTAAATTTGGATACTTAGAATGTAAATATGCTCAGCTTCCAAATTTACCATTTATTGTCATGGTTGACTGTTAAGTTCCTGCATCACTTGATATTTTGCTTAATAGAACACTACATGCTTTTGAACATGGATTTGATTTTTGGGTTTACTATGTTAAGAAGAAGTATTCCATGTGTGTTCATTAAGTGTCAGTTATAGATTGTTGGAATATGCACCTTTGAAAATAATCCTGACAGTGATACAAATTAAACCCCTTTCAAGTGAGTCTCTTCCTGAAAAAACTTAAAATATTTCTGACCTTACCTCCCTTAGCATTATACATATACATATTATTGATATTTAATAATGATAAAAGAGAATAAACAGAATTTAATTTCATCTTTGCTACTGTGTGATTTTTACGTGAATTCTAGGATGGTAACTTCTTTAGTCTGTTCAATCTTATAATCCTTAGGATGCATTGAAAGTATCTGAAGACAGATTGACAAGTATACTTAAAAATGAGTGCTATTAGCTATATCGGGGACATATTGTAAGTCTTGATAGCAGCCACTTGAAATGCCTTTTATTAGAAAAATGATCTAAGAACTTGGATTGCTTTCTTAGGCACATTTTGAGGCATGTGATGATGCACCATAAAAGCTTGAACTGTCTTCAAGATTAGTATGGCCTGACTTACCTTTTGTTGTGAACATTGAAACTAAGGTATGATTTTTAAACAAAATTTGATGTGACAGTTGTGAAAACTACATAGAGATTACAATGCAAGTCCTCCTCTGAATAATCAGTGTGTGAAGGACCTTATCATTGTTATTAGGAAGAAGTTTTCACAAGTCAGGCCTTGGGCAATTGCCATCCTGTTTGACATTTTGAAAGTTCTGATTTTTTATTACATAGGTTTTCAATTAGACTCAGAATGTTTGAAACACAAATAGGCATTGATTAAGTGAAAGATGTCATTCAATAGGCTTTTATCTGTCTTGCCCTAGTTTTCCGTCCCTTTTAGTGTGTTTGAAGACAGGAAATTCCAGAGCAAAAACTTAATGTAAAGCTTTCAGGAAGACTTCTAGTAAACAGATTTTCCTCTTGTAAGTGATATGACTTGGAGGATGGTTAACATTCATAGAAGGGGGCTTCAGAATATTTTTTTTCATTCAAGTGTAGCATAAGGTTTTCAACAGGGATGGTTTTTTGACTGCCATATGAATCATAAAGTATAATTCCTCGTTATGTGAGGGCAAATGTTTTTAATTTTGCTTTGAAACAATAGCTTCTTCATCTATGACAAACCTTGTGGTCTTTAAAGTTTTTGTCAAATTCTGTAGCTTCTCACATAAACATTTCCAGACACTACCAAAACACATTCAGGCTTTGAATAACAAAGAAAAATAGGTGATTGAACAAGTCTGTATGGTACATACTATGTTGGAGTAATTGGATCATTATCTTCAATAATATAAAAAAGAAGAAAGGCAACTCTTTGTGATTCAAGTATATCGCAGAGCAAAGTTAAACTTGAAGTTGCAGGCGAAGGTATAGAATAACATTCACTGACTCCGTAGCATAAGGAGCAAAGCTAGGGTGCAGAAAGGCTGCAAATTTCCATCCTCAGTGTACTCAACTCAGGAACAAGAGTGAAGAACTTACCCAAAACAAAAGATTATTTATGAATTTTCTGGCCCAGATGGCTGAAAAGGGAGAAAACCATGGTGAATATGATGATGTCCTTAAAGAATGAATAAATATGATCCAGAAGATGGTAAAAAAAATAAATGCGAGCAAAAGGTCACTGTGGCATGAGTTCCTTTGTGGTTTGACAGATATGGGATGTTCTTGAATGGACAAAATTAATACACATCTCATTGGGGACATACAAAAACACTTAAAGGAAGACTAGCATGTCTTGCAAAGATAAACATTTGCAGAAGTGGGATGTAGGCTCAAAAAGTAGTTGAATCATAGTTTATTATGAGTGGGGCCAAGCAAAGAAGAATCTTTCTGATTTTAAACAAACAGGGAATTACAGTTGTAATAATCATAAATACCCAGTTGATGTAGTAAATAATATACAAGGCAACCTTTTAAGTTGCATATCGGGAGATGCAAGTACAGTGAGTTAGAGTTCTTTTATAAGATTTGTAAGGTGGCATTGTAAATCAAATATTAATTACTCTTGGATGTTTTGATTTGTAGTTTTTAAGAGTTGTGTGTCAGTCATGTTGAAATCCAATAGATCTTGATTTGATGGCTTTTGGTTCATAAGGTAATTAACCTTTAATTTTTTTTATTTAAAAAGACAGGATAATAGAATACATGTACTATTTCATTTTGCATTCAGGAACTCAGCCGAGTGCTTCGTGTCGGGGGACGTTACGTGTGTGTTTCATTACTACAGGAGCACATTGTAGATTATGTACTTCAGTGGTTTCCCCAGAATTGTTGGATGGTTCGTGCTTGTAGGTATGTCAAAATTGTAACTGCTGTTTGAAACAAGAAAATTTGAGGGCAAATTAGTTTGGGGATTGAATATGTGTAGAAATATTTCTAGTAACCATTATTTACTGTGAAATGTACAAGTTGAATATGAAGGAAGTAATATAAGGAATAGGAAAGTAGAATAAATCTGAATGGTGGAACCGATTAATGTTAGCAGAAGAAGCAATACAAAAATGTATACATCTGATATAAAAAATTACAGTATTTGAAGTAGTATTACACAGAGTGAATTTGAGACCAGAATTGTAACCTGTTGACTTCTATAGATGTATTCCCTTCCATTATGCTATATCACCATGACTTACAACCAGAACTATAACTATCCTCAACTATACCTATCCTCATGAAGAGCACTGTATATAGCTTGCATATGTAAATTTACCGTCACTGACTCTTTAGAGCGCAAATAAATTTTTATTAATCACTATTAGTATTTAAGAATGAATGCTAACTTACGTAGTTGATTTTACTATAAACTAACTGAAGCTCAACAAGAGAGAGATATTTACACACACATTTGTACGTACGGTAAGTATCACTGACCACTTGTCCCTGCATAAGTATGTAGAATGGGAACCTTGGTTTAGACTTTGGGACAGTACAAAACATCCTTAGGGTCAAACCTGCTGTCGCAGTCCTCTCTTATTACTGTATCCAACTGTAACTAATACTCAATAGTAGAAATAGTATAAAATATGACTTCTGTAGAGGGAACTTGAGAAAATTATGAAATCAGTGTCAATCTCTGGCTAGTGTGGATAAAAAGTAAACTATTCCCACTATGAGGAAGCTAGAGGAAACATTACTACACATTATGAAAAATTAGAATTTTAGGACTTGTCTGTCTAGGCCTGTTTATTTCTCTCCATAAGATATTTCTGTATTTATGAAATTACATTTTTGTTGAATACCACAGAACCTAACCTGTGAAAATAACAAGGATTGGTTGTATAGTTACATTTCATAATACATTTAGCATCAAGATGAATGTTTTTTTTAGATCGTTCAAACATGTTGAAATACACTACTGGCTCAAATACATGTGCACAGCATTACAGTTAATTAAACCTATCCAATTAATTTAATGATTTAGGTTGACATTTTACAAGTATTCTGTTGGTTACTTTGATTTCCTGTTTTGTTCATGGTAAACTAGCTGCATTTCCATGCATGAACACATGCGAGTAATCCATATTGACCTTTAGAATCATAGTTCTTAGTTTTATTAGTAACAATTCCTTGTCCTATGCATGATAAATAATCTTCTTGCCATGAATTCTTTTAGAAGTTTTCACATTCAGTCCAGGGGCTCTGCAACAGGCATATTACTGTGCTGAGAAACTTAACATACTCTAATATATTTGATGAAGCCATTGCCATTTACTCAGATCTTTGCTGTGTAGCAAGAGTTATATTGATGCTTGAAGACTAGGTAGGTTATTTGATAATGAGATAAATGTCGATGCAGTCATTGCCACAGGTCATACTTTTTTACTTACAACTTGAGTCATGGAGCTATAAAAATACTAAAGATTTCTATGGAAACCAGCCTCAAGTTGATTTGACACCACTAATTTACAGGAATTTTGCCAGTTTGCTTTATTTTCTCTGTCACCATTGTTGTGTTGAGAGCCTGTGTTATTTTAAGTAACTGTATTGATATCCAAGAAACCCACCACTAGTAGGAAAGGTAGTTCTTACAGATGTTTCTTGCTGTTTTATAGTATTTTAAGTAATTATGTGTATTTAGTTGCCTGTTAGTCTTTCATTCTTTATATATTTAAAAAGCAGTATTTTCTAATTAGACAACAATGAAGATTGAGATTTATTTTAAATATGTAGGGAATGGTTGGAAGAAAACTGTACTGACTGCTTTTATTTTCATACTACAGGTGTGAAGATGCTGAGAAGGCACGCACTGATGTGGGTGAATTCTCCTTTCCTGTGTTTGTGCTAATATGCACAAAATTTAGACAGATGCCAAATTTTAACCCTGTAAGTCTGTAGAATCCTTGGCTAGTTCTGAGTACCTGTACAGTATTTAATATTTCTTAAATACACTTGTGCATTTCTCATACTTTCAAGATTATTGCAGATTTTATTTTGCAAAGCAAATATGATTTTCAACTTGTGAGTTTTGACCTATATCAATCTAAAAGTCAAAGCAAAACAGGAGTTTATTGCTTAAAACATACTAATTTAAAGACAAATTTGTATTTTTCCTGATATACAAACCTACACTTTTATACAAGTAACTTACCAAGTAATTACATAGCTATCGTTTAATTTGATTTGAAGCAGTTTAGATTCAAATTTCGCATTAGCAACATTGATGTTGTGTAGGTGAGACCAGTCTCACCTCCTAGCGAGAGGGTTAGGAACGCTCAGCAAACAATGTACATTCCGTTTCTGTGACACCAGGTAATAACATCTGGTGTCGGCAGTGGTTTTGCTGGTTTTTTTAACGGACTTCAGTATCCAAACTGAAAGTCAAGTAGCTTCAGCTGAAAGCTTCAGGATGAGTTTTTCCTTGTTTTGTTGTTTATTACTTTACTGGGGTAGTACATCAATAGTTCAATTGTACAGTAAATTACCATTGCGTACTAGTTTAACTACCCTTTGCCGAGGGCTTGCTGTAATGTAAACCTCTGTTTATCGAACCGATATTTATGCTTGTTACAGAACTGAGTTGTTCGATAATTTTGTTTCAGTAGCGATCTTTCAATCTTTTGATTAACTCATCTTTAGGATGATTAATGTAACAATATAAATGTTGCTGAGATGATAGACAAGTGTACTAATGTAAACATTGCATTCATTACCATCTTTATCAAGTAGTGTAATAATGAAAACATTGCATTCATTACCTGACCAATTTTGGTGTTGAACTTTAATTCCACAAGGCACTTCTTACAGGATTAGTGTTTATTGTTAGTTAATAATAAAGTTTTGGTTTTAAGTTTTCATACATTCAACTTCCCTGTCAGATATATACTTAGCTATAGACTCTGTCGTCCCCGACAGAAATTCAAATTTCGCGGCACACACTACAGGTAGGTCAGGTGATCCCGCCGCCTTGCCCGTTGGGTGGCAGGGAATAGGAACTATTAACCGGTTTTAAGCCAGATTTTCTCTGTCGCGGATACTAGTAACATCGTTTGCTAGTTCCTCCTGACTTGATTTTCGAATTTCATTACGCCGTTGATCTTTTGGACTGCTATTTGGTGACGTATTGGATCTTTGGTTTGGCATACGCTATTGTGGACTGTTTTTGGATTTTGGATTTGGAATTTCTCATAATGTCTGACTTTTCGATTTCGTTCAGTGTGTGTGAATGAGAATTGTTATGTGAGACTACCGAAAGCTTCGGTGGATCCTCACACCACTTGTAAAAATTGTAGGGGGAATGTATGCTCGCAATTGAATACATGTGATGAGTGCAAGGATTTGAATGAGGAGGAATGGAAGTTGCTTGATTCCTACTTAAGAAAGTTGGAGAGAGATAGGGCTAGAAAAGCCTCTTCCAAAAGTGTAAGTAGGTCGGTCTCTAACGAGCCAGTTAGCGGACTATTGCCTATTGCTAACCCAATTGTTTCCTCCCATACAGCTTTACCTTCCCGATTATCTGACTCGGCAAGCTCAACATCTGAAATTGCGAGTCTGAAAGCTTCGCTTAAGCATATGGAACAAAAAATTAAGGAACTGGAAGGTAAGTGCAGGTGAAAGTGTTCCCAGTGAAGTGGAGGGTGCGTCTGATCGGCGGCTCTGTCTCGCTCCCAGCCTAGACCTCTTTCAAGCTCCCAGCCCAGTGGAGAAGAATGTCGAAAGCCGCAGGGAGGTTCAGAGAATCCCCACCGTCAGGCGTCCCCTCGGCAGATCCCGTAGTTCACTCCCGGGCTGCCAAGGATAGTCGTTGGAAAGACGTCCTTAAACAGTGTTTTTCTTCGTCTGATTCCTCATCTAAAAAAGGATGGAGTTCAGATAGATTGTCGAGACCTTTGAAGAGATCTTGGAAGTCTCCGTCATTTTATTCGAGCCCTGAAGAATTTCCGGAAGAATATCCTCCGGAAAAGAGAAGCAAGGAGGTGTATTCAGAAGCTCCTTTTCCTGCGTCGGAAATTGGAAAGAAGGACGTAGCTACGAAGATTTTGGAGGATATGCAAAAGCAGATATCTTCGCTAGTAGGAGTTCTTAAATCGGATCCTCCTAGAAGGAAGGATAGTTGTTCCGACACGGCATACAAACCTTCGGTCCTTTTACAATAGGAAGGTACTAGCGGCAGCTGGATAGGTCGTAAGCTTTCGAACAAGGGTTCGGTAGTTAACTGCTTGTCCGACAAGCGCGCGCGCGACTGGGAGGTAAACAAACCACTTTTGCTTTCGGCCTGCTGGCGTGTAGACGTGTATCATCGCTCTCTGCCCGCTTCATCGTCGTTGCTTTCGCATGGTTGTGTTTTTCTTTTTCTATTTATCTAGTGAAACTGAATTGTAAGTACAATCATTTCATATTTATTTCCATTGAATTCAATTGTGAATTAAAGGATCTTGGTTTCTCCACGCCTCCGATTACCCGCCGACTGAGGGCGTAAGTGCCGGGACTGAAAATGGGCGTAAGTGCGGGAATTCATTTTGCCCAGAAATAAAGATCCTCATATTGTGTATGCTCGTGCCGAGGGCGGTTAGAGCGCTCGCTCCGAGCTTATATTTTGGTTGAAAATGTGTAGATGAAAATCGTAAGTAAGTGCCTTTTCATTTATTTTTTTTTTGTTTTTTTTGACCTGTATGCTCGTTGCCGAGCGAATGCGCTCGGCACGAAACTTATTCTGTATGGAAGGGGAAATCGCAGTACAGTATTCTTTTTCATTTTCATATATTTATTTGATTGTAGCAATACTCATTTTGGATCAGTTTCCGCTCTTACCCCGAAATTGATCCTTTCCTTTTTCCCCTTTTTATTTGAATGAAGTGAAATCGCAAGTGCAGTTCTTTTTTCATTTTCATATTTTATTGAGATTGCATTATTTACTTGGATCAATGTTTCCGCTATTTCCCGGGAATTGATCCTTCCCCTTTTTATTTTGTATGAAGTGAAATCGCAAGCGCAGTATTCTTTTTCATTTTTCATATATATATTTTGATTGCATCAATTCATTATGGATCAAGGTTTCCGTTCATAATCGGGAATGGATCCTTTTACCCTTGCGCTCGGTACCGAGGGCGCAAATGCGCTCGCTCCGAGCCCTTATTCATGGTGAAGTGAATCGTAATGCAAGATTCTTTTTCATGTTATTCCTTTTATTATTGATTGCATCAATATTTATTTTTATTGTAGTGTCTTACCGAACAATTATAGAGCCGTGATTTCCACGAGCGGCAGGATACTAAATTCAAATTTAGCGCGTCGGCGTCGCCAACACTGGTGGTGATGACGTCATCTCCCTCCACTCGCGGGAGAACCAGGTACAACTGCCCAGGTGAATCCAATTCTTTTCCTGCCGGCGTCCGGTGAACATCGGTGGTCGGTGCGGTTGGATGACTTTGCTTCGCTTTTTTTCTTGTGGAATTGATCTTCGGAATTGGTGAAGTACTCTTTTTTGGCGTTGTTGTTATTTTGCTTTTTATTTAGGCGTTGCCATGTCGGATTCTAGTCCGTCGGGAGTTAGGTTTTGCATCTCAGGATGTAAAACTAGATTATCCAAGTTAGAATATGATTCTCACACTAAATGTGTTAAGTGTAGGGGACAGGTTTGTTCAGCAGATCGAACATGTAACGAGTGTAGTGATTGGACTGATTCTCAATGGAAGTTTTTAGTTCATACTCGGAGAAATTAGCTAAAGACAGAATTTAGAAAAGCAGCGCTTAGGGAAAGTAGACTTAGCTCTGCTTCGTCTTGCGATGCTTCTGTTCCTTCTGTTTCTCCTCAAATTGTTATGTCTCCTTTAACTACACCTCCTATTCCTCCTACTAATCCCACTTCTCCGGCTTCCCGTGTAGTTTCTTCCGACACCATTGCCAGTCTGGAATCGAGTTAGATCAGAAATTTTCGGTACTAGCGAATACGGTTTTGCAACTTGGTAATTCAGTTGAGACGTTTTTTGGAGAAAGCAGTTCAGGTAAGAGTGTAGTTGAGGGTGCGTCTGTCTGTACGACAAGTCTCCTAGACAAAGGTCACTGTCCAGCTCCCCCGCACCGGGAGAAGACATACCGGAAGTCCAAGGATTCGATCGGATTTGCCCACAGACAGGCGCCTCTCTTGTTGAGCCTGTTGCGCTTCAACAGGCTCGGTTAAGCGGTTGGAAAGGTGTTGCGGTCAGACGCCTTTCGAATGATTCAAGCGATTCGTCTCCGGTCGCGCGGCGCTCTTGGCGAGATTCGCCCGTTTCGGGTCCCTTAAAGAGGCGTTCAGGCGCCGATTCTTCGCCTCCTCCAGTCAAGCGGTATAAGGAGCCATGTGAGAGTAGGGTTGCGCCGCGGCCGTTAGCGGCTCGTTCGTCGCCTCAATCTGTGCCTTTTGTTTTCGGCTCCACTACTAGTAGAGATTGTGGTTTTAGCGCTGTAGCTAGCAGCTAAGGGTGTTTCTTTAGGCGCTTTTTCGTCTGTTACGCCTGATGAGCCTGTTTCGCCTCGAAAAACAATTTCGGCGGCTCAGAGCGAGGCGCAAGTAGTTTTCCGCCTCCTGCTGAACATTTAGGCTCTTCCAAGCCTACGTTAACTGTTTTTGATTCGTCTCTGGCGCCCTTTTGCGCAAGCAGTTAGAGATGTTAACCAACTGGATGAAATGAGCTAGGGTGGTTCGAAACCTTCAGATCCGGTTGTAGTTCCGTCTACTTCTTCGGCGGTATCGGAGAATGAAGAAGTAAGTAGAGGAGGAGGATTCTCATCACCTCTCGTGTTATTCACGTCTCCTTAGATTTCTTCTGGTATCTTATCCAGATTATTTTGAGAAAGCGGCTCCTCGCTCCCCAACTTCGACTTTTTTGATGAGGAGAAAACTTCAGACCCTCTCCTCCCAAAAACTTGTTCTATCTAAAGCGGTTAGACATTCATTGAAAGAGACTGAAAAATGGATGTCTATGAAAAGAGACTTAGGGAAGGCTCTTTTTGCTTACCCTCCCTCTAAGTTGCTTCGTAAGAGGTATAGGTTTTATGTAACTGGGGAAGCTCCTTCTCTGGGAGTTTCTGCCTCCTCCCAGGGAGACTTCTCCAGTTTAATCGACTCCTCTAGAAGATCTGCTTTCGCCGCAGCGAAAGTTTTCTTTACAGCGCCTGAGTTGGACCACGTTGTAAGGAATCAATTTAAACTTTTGGAAGTCTTTAGCTTCCTTGATTGGACTATTGGCGCTTTAGCGGCCAAGATCGAAGATTGTCCTTCTCTTTCTCAGGAGTTAGCGGAGGATTGGATTGGTGTTCTGTCCTGTGCGGACAAATCCATTAGGGTTGGATGTGAT